>NC_143098.1:11360000-11517500 GCF_061535455.1 Colias philodice | reverse complement strand
AAATTGTGCAGGCAAGATACATTTCTAAACGTAATAAATATTTCCTTTCTTCATGATATGGATTATTGAAATTGCACTAATATAACTAGTATTGTCTTTATCAATGTAGGAACCTTAAGCCGGGTATCCACTTAGGTTCGCCGTGGATTGCGAACAATATGTGCTCCGCGAACGTGAACGTGTATAGTGTACACACTTAGGCTGCAACATCAGTGCTCCTGTCGGAGCGCTAAATTCCGCGCTCCGGACACGACAGACGGTCGGTGCAAACATGCCGCCTCCAAAATTAGTAGGAAGTGCATCTTATATATTTTTGAAACATTATATTGTGATGGAATACAAACAACCTCCTCAATTTTGGCAAGGTAATATGAATAAGGGAAGAAGAAATAATGAAATAATGCATATATTCATCATTTCATCGGACCACTCCATGTTCGCAAACTTAACAAACACACGCTCGCGTCCACGAACAAACTGCGCTCCCCTTTGAGTTCGCGCAAAAAACCGCTTCCGGAGCGCTCCGCCGTGCTCCGATCGTGCTCCAGTCGCGCTCCGCGATCACGACGTATCCATAATGTTTGGTTTGCGGAGCGAGCGCGTTCGCAAACCACGGCGAACCTAAGTGGATACCCGGCTTTATGTGTTATAATATATACTTAGCTCTAATGTAGGTAATAGACCGTTTCTTATGATCCAACTAAGAATAAGATTGATTCTACGTCATTATGTTAAATTGTGTCTTTTTAGCTAAGTTAAGGAATAAGGAAGAAAAAAATAAAACACACCGATATTGATATTCAAAATATTTATTGTTTGTCCCATTACAATATTACATAATGTATACGTTTTTAAATGTATATTGTGCGATTGTTATTATAAAAGGTTTGCGCTATGTCTGATGGTCCGTGGTCGTGGGTACGTTTATTACTACAACTGCTCGTTGTCAGATGGTCGTGGGCGCGGTCGGTAGTGGAGTGGGCGCGGTCCGGTCGTGGTCGTGCTCTCGCAGCAGACGCGTGGCGCGGGGCAGCTCTGGGAGCGGCGTCGGTGCTGGGCACAGCACGAGCGCTGCACGCGTGTGACGCGGCGCTGCAGGCGGGCGCGAGACGCGGTGGCGGTGCCGCGCTAGCTGCGAACTTGTTCTCGTCGCTGCTTATTGGGGTTATAGGTTGGTTGCGTTACATCTTTTAATGTGTATGTATTATATGTTTTTTTTTGTGTATGATATAAGATTTGTGTGTTGTATTTATAGTGTGTAAGGGTTTGTTTTTAGATAGTATTTAATAAAATAAATGTTCCTCTAGTCTAGACCAGTGCATTTTTCATCCCTAAATTATTCAGTGAATAACCGTCGTACTTAAAAATATCTTGGAACTTTACTGTTATGTAAAAAATCCTATAGATACCTACTTTAACAGTTGTAGCTTGTATATTAATTGATTTCAGTTTTAGCGAATTAAATGGAAACTTAACTACATATAAGTCTTTTATGTCTTTTACGTTAGAAGAAAAAAATATCAAATTGACTGTGCTTGGTCATAGAAATACTCGTTGGTTATCTCATAATATTAAGGTTTCATAGCATTGTAATAGCATTAATAGTATCCAAAGATTGTCATCTCCCGTAGGAGCGCTCAACGGCCTGCTAACCACGTGGATGCTGCTCAAGATCCAAGAGCACCAGATGTCGTGGCGCACGTGGCGCGACAGCACACTGCACGTGCACGTGTCACTCGCCGAGTCCACGCCCACGCCCACGCCCAGCGCGAGCTCGCTGGCCACGGTCGTGGGCGCGACTGACGTGACCACGGAGCGGGCGACCAACGTGGCTGACCCGTTCATGGTCGCGCTGCCGTTTGGGTTCGCGGACCCTTGATTATGCAGCTTTTATACAATGTTTTTATAGAGACATATTTTTTATAGTTTCTTTTTGTATTTTTACAAACGAACATGGACTTTATTGAGCATTTTCTTACTATTATTTCAGTGTCTTATTTGGAATTATAAATTAATTTAACTTTCAAATAGGATAAAAGTAGTTTTTTCCCAAAAGGTATGATTAAAATAAAACTATCCAAGTAACATTGACTTAGTTCCCCGACAACTTTTAATTGTATTTTATTATTTATAATTCATAGCGAAAATTTGTTTGAAAATAAGTTCTAAAAGTATAAGTGGAGACAATAATGTCACATGCGTTCATAATTTTCATAATATCAACATGTACATGTATTTTTCTACTAACAACTGTATTGATCAGGAGACAATGTTAAATAAAACGCATAAATAAATTGTTAATCTTTTATTTCTATCATATTATAAATTAATAACAATGGTCAATTAAATAAAGGCGATTACATCAAGCGTCTAATAATTATGTCAGATAAATAGTTAATGTTAATAAAATAAAATAAATCGTAGAAAAAATGGCGGATGCGACTATCTTATGTGTCGTAATAAGTTATGAAGATCCAGCCACAGTTCGCGCACAACTATGACCTAAATAATTGAACGTTAGTCTTAAGGGCTAATATAAAAAAATCACATACATCTTGAGATTTATTACAATAAATAGGAGGACTATCGATGCTAAGAATCGAAAATGCTACCTCGAAAAAGTAGAGGCAGCATTTTCGTTTTGTAACATAGAAATAAACGAGACAGCGCGTGGAGAAACGGCGTTCTGGGCGGACGCTGACGGATAAACAGTTAACAAACAAACGACAAACAATCTGACAAACAAAAACAATCAACAACAATCGCTCTTTGGACTCTGCTTACCGATAACAAATTTTGTGACATTCGACTAACCACGCTTGAGCGTGTGGACGGAACCAGCTATTTTATAAACCAACTAAGTATCAAGATCATTCAGTATACCGAAGTACATAACAGTAACATAAATATATGAAACGCAATTCATTTTAAACTAGGTCTAAACATTAATCGAATAGCAATAATCTTGAACTGAACAGTCTTGATACTTTCACAAAGTGGTGGACACACGACACCACGTGGTTTATTTTAAATAGCGAGTTCGTCCAATACTAGTTTTACCACTATCCTTGCAACTCTGCTATTGGTCAATTTGTGAATAAAATACACCAAAAGCAAAGAGTAACTGATAAAGTACTGAAATCTATGCTGTTGGTCAATTTTATTGGGCATAATATCCACCAATAGCTCGGCTGATAAACGTTAGCACAGGTGAGTGGTAGAACTAGGGCTCGTCCTTAAAGCGGCGGTAGATGGACTGCACGTAGGTGAAGACGCACTTCCAGTCGGGTTTGCGCATCGCCACCATGTCGTCCACGTCCAGGAGGGGGTAGATGCCCGCCTTCTCACTGCGGATAACGGAAATCATTACAATCGAGCACTTATTCATTCAAACAGAATTATTTACAACCGATTGTTTATTGTATTGTGGTGATTGCTATTAAGAAAAGTAAAAATTGTAGATAGAGTGGGAAAATGGAAACAGTATAGGGGAAAATATGCAAATTATTATGATCACAGTGCTCTTACTATTTTACTCCAAAGCAGACTTTCATTAAATATTCATGGGAAAACATCTATAAGTTCAATCGTTTCGATTAACTTTTGGTTACTAGTCTGTTAAAATAAAGATAACTGATACTTTTGAACTGTTTAAAACATGGTAACTTTGATATTTAAGTTTTAAAGCGTTCAAATGCTTTATAAATATTATTTTTTGAAGTGAATTTTCTTTAGGCGCGTTATGAGTAAAATTTCAAGGTAGCAATACCGTCTCGTCATGAAGTAATTTTTGTATTTGAATCTTCCACAAGAAGTATCACTTCTGACACTATGTTCGGCAAACACGCTTTTTTAATAGAAAAATAAAGTATTGAAACATGGTGGGTACTCACTCAGCAATTTTGAAGGCGAGCGTGAAGTTGTGGCGCCGCTTGTCGGGCGACAGCGCGGAGTAGTCGAAGGCGTCGGGCAGGAAGTGGTGCAGCAGCGCGCAGAACGCCAGCCCGTCCGACCAGCTCGTCGAGAAGTTCTCCAGCTTCACATTCTGTGGTTATGTGTGGAGTTAGCGGGGGTTGGGGGTTGGTTGGGGGATAAACGGAAAATCGAACTTGCAGCTAACGTAATATTGTTAGGAATACTAATTTTTAATCACAAATTGATTGAGCCATGTAAATTTGCAGCAACGGTGGGTTAAGTTTGTGTCTCAATTATTATATTTACATAGGTATATCTGAGACTTTTTTGGTTATCAACAATTAATTATGTTGGTTGTTCTTTTGTCAATGACGATTTATATGTTTTCAACTTTTAGTGTATATTAGGAACAATGGAATTCTAAATTTCGTGTACTTTTTAGGTACAGGACAACATTTTTAAATCCAAGCCGATTTTCCGTTTACCAAAAAAAGAAAATAATGGTAAGTTTGCAAGTGACCGTATCCATTTGAAATTGCAAGAACATTGAATAGTTTGATTTGAAGTATTGAAAAATATAATACTGTGCGCAAATGCACCAAGTCACCGTCTTTGCAAGATTAAGATCCAAGATTGTTATAGACATTTTTAGTGCAATTTACACGTGAAATTTAAACACACATTGAAATAAATATTAAAGAAATAGAAATCAATTGTACAAAGATCTGAATCTCGACGAACACATGCCGTCAGCCTATAATGTTTATCTCCCTCTCTCATGATTTATCGAATTGGACAGGCAAAACAGTTAAGCATAATAGCATGTGGTCGATACTCATTTGAGAAAATTTTACTAATCAATAATTTATAATTTTACATTTTATTTCACTTCTTTAAAAAACACACAGTCATGCAAAACACCATCCGTCTCATACCTACCTAGGTATTTTCAGGGTCATTAAAACCATGCGGTCAGTTAGTTATTTTCATTTTAAAACTGTCACACTAACCGCGTTTAATATGGGTTCTGTTTATGTGCGTTTTAATGAGTGTTTAAGTTAACCAAAGTGATACAATTTGGTAATAGATGATGATACATTTATAATATACATATATACAGAGGTAGGAAGCGAACGTATAAGCGTGTATGATCGGCTGTGAGCTTCGAGTTACGTGCGAGTGTCCGCATGCGTCGCGTCGACCGGTCACTCCCCCCCCACTCCCCCCCCCGCCCCGCCCGAGCCATGTCCACGAGCGACAGTTGCGTGTCGAATCATTAAACCAGGGATTAAAACAACACCAATCACGTCAATATGTACATTTGAATTAGTCATCCTTTAATTTCATTCGCTCATAATTTAGACTGCCCCGTCTCAAGCAACAACACAAGTACTACTGGTCACTGTGAAACCCAGCGAGCCCAGTGCTGGACATGCCGTTCCCGTTAACAAGCGACAGTTGCGTGAGTACCTCGTAGTCCCGGGTCTTGTCGCGACACCACTGCAGCAAGCGCTCTTTTATAGTGACGGCGCTGAGCTGCAGCGCCGGGTCCGTGAACTTGAAGTAGGGCTGCGACGGAGAGCCCGGGCTCTGCGGCGTCTTGGGCGAGCTACAACCGGCCAAGGCAGTCGCGATTAGTCGCGAGTCGCGGGGCACAACTAGGTGTGTGTGTGCTTTGATGCAAGCTCATGGTAATGTCGGTCAAAAGAGGAAAATCGTAAAATAGTAATGAAAGTGGATAATGCCCTTAATGGATGTAATGCTTACAGCCTGATTCACAAATGTAGATGTCAGCATAAAATAACAGTTGTAGCAATGATGAATATGTTTGCAGTTCTTTATTGTATCGAATGACAGGTGTGATTATATAATGTTTCCTAGTTCCACCCAAAATTGTGCAAGAATGGGCAGCGAACGATGACATGTTATTTACAATCATGATAATATGTGCTGTATATCTCATGATGCGAACTTCAATTGTATTCTAATGCCAATGAAAATGTGAACACCTACGGAGCGAATATGAATTAAAATTCGGAAAGAAAGCACCAATCGATTTACATTTTCGTGGAGGAATAACATGTTTAGATATTTTTTGGTTTCACTTCGTCTTTAGTATGGCAATTAAATATATTATGTACTTCTTGGTATTACTAGTCATAAATTTAAAATAATATATGGGATGAATAATACTGCCCTACGCATCACTCCGTAAGCTCTTGAGAAAGCTCTAAAAGCCACTACTATTTTGTTATTAAATAAAATACAAAATAGATAGTATATATAATTACTTGTATTCCTTTATCCGTATCCACAGATATAGCTGCTAAAATAAATAAATATACCGCATTACATAATGAAGGAAAAAATATAGATGTGTGTGTGTGGATGAGTTATATGATATTGTGTGTTTTATGGCTTCTAGATATATTTTTTTATTACATTGACATAATTTCTAGATAATTCTGCCGTTTTGCAAATTCCTTCTGAAGATTGTAAGGTCATCTTGTTCGTCAAAGTCTTGGAATCCTGCTCAAGGTTTAAATTAGATATCTTAAATTCTACGGTTAACTATAGGTATAATACTTACTTGGGACTGTTAGTAGAATTTTGTTTTTCAAGCTGGCGGAACTTAGCAAAAGGAGAGACGGGTTTCGGCACCGGCCTGCTCATGCTCTCTACAACTGTACATTTGTTTCTATTTTAGTAATCACTCGAAAACTTTTAGTTACATTTTGATAAAACTGTGGGAACACAAAGTGGCTATTTACATGTTCACTTTTATGACAAATGTAGTTATTAACAAATCGTAAGTATTCTATAATAGTTATTATTTTGAACTCAAGTTTGCATATTTTTAATCACTACATTGTTACTTTATTTTGCTATTCTATTCATATTTATAACAAGTAATTTTGTTAAATAAAATTAGTGTATTATATGAGGTACCTTTAGTATTTTTGATAGTGGTGCTGCTAACAGTCTTCTCAGACGAGTTCCTCCTAACGCTCGATGTCACAGTGGTTATTTCTTCTTCCTCTGTAAACGATATAGCAATTTGAAATATTTTTCATAAAAAAGAGTCAAATCAAACCAAATAGAACACTAAACGGAACACGGAAAACAGCAGCAAGACATTACAATGATTCTTAAAGCTATTAGTGAAAACACTGTTACGGGCGCGGTGAAAATGAAAACGTTACAATGTTTTATGTACAACGGGTATGCCAGAGGTGGGGTCGGGCGGACGGCATGCGGACACACAACACGGCCCACACACACACGACTCACGCGCTCGCCTCCGCCAGTGGAATGTCTACGCCAGCGCCGACACGAGGTCTTCGAACGCGTCGTCGGCGTTGCTCTCGTCCAGGAACTGCAGCTCGGACACCGTCGGCATCGTCCTGCTGCGGCCCAGCGCGAACTGCACCTGCGGGCGCGCGGGCCGCCCGCGGGCCGGCTGCAGGCGGCTCGGCGACGTCTGCCCCGAAAAGTACGCCTCCACCGTCTTTTTCTTCTCCTGCACCTCTTCCTGCGCTATCCCGCCCTCGAACAGTTTCGGTACGGCCAGCAGGTGCATCGATTTCGTTCGAGCGACCACTTTTCGCGGCGACGCGGCTTTGGGCGCTTCTATTCTGTGCCAGGAGCCGGAGCGGGCGAGGGCTGAACCAGGGCTGGAGCCTCTACTGGCGGGCGATTCGCTGGAGAATACGGATTCCCGGGATGCGGCGAGGGCGGGGCTGCGCGATCCGCTCAAAGCGCTCAAACGGTGCCCGTCCTCATACGTGTGCGAGCGGGTCGGGGAGATAGCGTGCGAGGGGGACAGCCCGGGGCCGGGGGGCGGGGCGAGCCGTACCTGATTGCGGGCGTTTTCACGTTTCTTCTTTTCTATCTGCGAAATGACATCGTGTTTCGGCGACGATATTTTGTCCAGCACGCCGCGCAGGCTGTCGGCCGCGCCGCGCGTCCGCACGCCGGCGGTGATGGTGGCCGCACCCCGCACGGGCCCGCGCATCACCTTAGTCACCACGCTGTCGTGTTCCGTGGCCGCCCCGTCGTCCCCGTTGAGCCTCGCGTCGCCGTTCTGGTACACGGGGTTGGATTTTGTTTTTACGGGACTGACGGGCGTTATACGGGTCGTCGGGGATGTTAAATAATTAGGAGGGTTGTTTTCGTTGATCACTACGTCTGGCAAATAGTCTACTTTGTGCGCTTTAGCTTTTTCGATGTCCGGAGTTTGCTGTAAAGGTATAAACGTGGAGGCCGAATGGGGTGGGGTGTAGTCGACTATCGTGTAGGGAGCCTGCGCGGGCGGCGCCGGAGGCTTGTGCGCGGGTATTTCGCGCCTTTCACTCGATGTATCTCGACGGTTTTTCTCCCGGATCTGTTTTTCATAAAACTCAATTTGTAATTGTTGAGCGTCAATTTTCGGGGGATAGACTTCTGAATTGCGATAGCAATTTGTGGTATCGATATTTTTCACTAATTGCGGTGCAGCGAGATTATTCTGGCTAGGGATGGTCTGTATCGGATAATTGTGCGAATTTGGCGCGTGAGTCGGAGGCGTGGGTGCGCGATACTCGTATGATTTCGGTGCCGTCGAGTGGTTAAGCTTATTTTCATATTTGGGTATAACTGCAGGTACTTGCTTTTGCTTTTCATTATCTACCCGTTTAGAATTATCAGGATAAGTAGGAACATATGGCACGGATTGGTACACAGGTGGGGTGTCGACTGACGGAGAGACAGGCAGAGCAGAAGACGGAGGACTCCAAATATTCGCGGGTGCACTGGTGGGGGAAAGTATTTTCTGCGGCGGTTTAAATGCGGACATTGGGGCATGAGAAAATTGATTTACCGGTATAGGTCTCGCGACAAATGGTTTAACGATGACAGGTTTTGTTGGCGATAATGGCACCGGAGGCTGAATTGTTTGTTGTTGTATTTGCTTCGTGGTTGGTAATATTGAAGATTTTAATGATTCTCTACGCTGCGATACCCATGGCGGTTTAATAATTTCAGGAGTCGATTCATTAAGGAATTTGCGCGGTCGCGACATAGATGTCTGTGATGAATCGGCAGCCTGCCAGAATCGTTTAGCAGATGATGCACTAGCACTAGACGACCTAGTGTTTTCTTCCCGTTCACGATTTTCAAAAGTATTCTTAATGTTTCCAAACCGACTGCTCCAATTTGCTGGACCTACACCAGGATGACGATCATTTTCCTCATTTTTCTGCATGAAGGCTAAAAATTTTTTGTCGTTTTCAGTTTGCGGTTTAAACTCTGGTACTAATGGTGCTTTGTTATTTGCTTCTTCATCCTCATCATTATCGTACCGGTAACCACCCAAAGGACGACCAATATCGATGGTATTTGCACGCTTCATACGTAACCGTTTGCTATTACTATTAGATCGATGCAAAGGTTTAGTATCATCAATAGGAGGGGCTGCAAAGTTGTAAGTCGGTGGCGGAGGACGGTATACAGAACGCCTAGGCTCTTCAACTGGTTTTTGTTGTATATTAAACTGTGGCCGGTGAATAGGTGCTCTTTTTATTGGAGGCGGCGCCTCCTTTTCAATTTTTGCATCAAATTTATTTGCTATAGCAGCGATGCCACCTTTAGATTCCGTCTTCCAACGCTCTGTAGCGATTTTAGGCGGTTCCGTCGCTGCACTATCCGCGATTGAATGCCTGAAGAAGTCTGGTCTACGTTGCGTGGGGGCGCGCCTTTCCACCACTTGTGCATCTCTGTTCACTTTTGGAGTAGGCTCATAACTTACACTGTGAGCGATCGGCTGAGGTTTCTGCCTGGATTCGATAGCATCGTGGTAACTGACTTGGTCGTCGACGCTTTGTTTTCTCTCTGGAGTAGTCGATTCAATACTTGGCGCGCTGGAAGGTGCTGAAGAAGTCGGAGTCTTTACAGGTTCAGGGAGTAACGTATCTCTATCGACCATGCGTCTAGCTTCCTCGAGTTCCTCTCTGGTGACGCCGACGGTGTGTCGCGCTGTGCGGCTCCTGCGCCGGGTTTTGCGTTTACAACCATCAAGTCGATCTGCTGCATCTAGTGCATCTTCTAGTCTATCAGCAAGTGCGAGCAACGCACGAGCTTGAGGGTGGTCTGCTGGTGGCGCAAGAGCAAGTCGTAAACGTTGTAGAGAACGTCGCACATCGGCCACAACGTCGTGAGACGCTGTTCCGAGTCCCGCAAGCAGTCTCTCCCCTCCGCCCTGCAGTAAGCCCTGTAGGAGTGGCAGAAGTAGAGACTCACCGCGTTCTCCAGCTTGTTGCTGTTCTTCTGTCTCGACTGTTTCGCCGGCGGCAGCCAGTGCTTCTGTTACCGCACTCGCACATGCTGTAACAGGAAATATCAATATTGCATTACAATACAATTATTGATCTAGTAAATAAATAATAAAAATGCAAGTTATTTAATACCCTCATTAGTACAATTTATTGTCATGGCAGTTTTACTATGTTTAAATTATAATTATAGTAACAATATAGATGATGTTTTTATATTCTGTCCAAGTTTACAGCATTTAAAACATACCTTCTTGTTCCGCCATGAGTGCACGGATGCGTGCGCGCAAGCGACGCCGTACCTCGTAGTCAGTACACTCGTCTAACTGTTAATCAAAATTTTAAGTGTTATACTATAGTTACCAAAAAGCAACGAATTAAAGGTATTCTCATTGTATATAATTTATAATGCGCCGCACATTATTTAATTAGTTTACATATTAATTGTACTTGTAAGTCATAATAATAAAAATAAGTATTATTTTATAAAAAAAAAATTATTAATTAATTCAAGAAATCAGTGCCAATAAGGCCAAAAGTTCAAGACCAGATAAAAAAGCAATTTGTAGTCGGTAGTATAAGTACTACGAGAGCGATAAGTCACTGTGACCGATATTACCTAGATAACATGTAGTAACAAACAGGCGTCCTGAAAAACTTTCGCGTTTACAATAGTACTAGCTAAAAGTCATTTCAAAGGAAACACATAAGCGTGACCGTCAGTAAAATAATTCGCGGCCACACACCGGAACTAGCTGCATCATGGCTATTTCACAATTACCCGCATTTGCATGTATAATGAGCGCGTTATTGTATGTAATACCAGTGGCCACTTTCTATTGTCGAATACTTGTGTTTTGGTGGTTATTAGACTATATTATGTTTATGTAACTTTACCGAATAAAACATGATGACGATGTATTAGTATTTAATATGTCTGTTTCTTACCTTCAAGTCAGACAATCATTATCGTTGTACTAATCAGCAATGAGTTTCCTTACGTTTAATTTTATTTTTTTATTAATTTTGTCATAGATTGTGTTTCCCTTCTCAGTTCCCTTATCCCTCTCTACCTTGAATATCTTCACTGTCACAATATTCAACACCAAATACAGCATTATTTTCAAATGCTTTTAGCATTACATCTCCAGGGTCTACTCACGAGTTTGCGTAGTATTCGCTCGTCCCAGCACTGCTCGAAGTCGATATCTTCCACCTGACGACTGGACACCTTACCACCGCTGGTTTGTGTTTGGACAGTCTCCTGGAAAAAGTGGAAATATTACTAGAACAGAGGTGAAAAAATTCCGATTAATATGAGAGAAATTCAAAATCAACATAAAGCAGTCTAAAATATATAGGTAGAAAGGTTGTGTGAGATAAATCCGTAGTGACATCAAAATAAAGACCAATATGTGCCAGTAAAAAGTAGTAATCTAATTACTGTATACTGCTCACTTCTCGTGTCATTGTAACCATCGAACAAAAAAAAAAAACACACAACTCAAAATAATAAGGATTCATATATCTTTCAATAGTATTCAAATCGCAGATATTATAATCTACATACTTGAAATATCTTGGATCACTCGCACCTGCAGCATTAAAATTAAAAAGACATTGCATTGGCGCCACACATCCAGAGGTCGCGCTCCAAGGAGAGGCCTATTTATATTCACTCGATTCGTAGAAAAAAATATAATGAGCTTTTAACGAGCTGACAGTTGACCGCTTACAACTGCGCTTGACCTACAGTTTGAGTTGGGAAATACGAGGTTATAATTGTATGATGAATATTTATTAGGCTGGATAATCTTGTTAATTTTGGAACTGAATATATTAACGTTAAACGTTTATCTTTCGATTATTTTAGGCAGTATGTAAACAATGAAATACTAGTCAGTGAAAAAGCTCAGTGCCATTAACTACGATTAGAAATTGAAGAACGAGATAGTCGGTTACGTAAAACTTTTAATGCACTTTTAATTACACAAATGAGTTTTAAATTAAACAAAGAAGGCATTGATATTATATTTTAAAATACATTTTCAATGCTGCTTTTCTTACGTCTATAAAATTAAACAAAGTCTTAAATACCTAATTAAAAAATGAAATATATTCTAACGATATGCTAACTGAAAAAATGTCGGTATGAACTGAAAGCATATTCATCTCGGCATTTCTTCAGTGTAGGCGGAGACGTCAACAGTAATAGATACACAGACCTTGGGGCGGCCACTACGGAGCTTGTAAAACTAAAACATAAACATTTTTAAACGCTATTCGATTTCATAATCACGTAAGTGGATTATAGTTCAGAATCTTTTGGCAGGAGTTTGCTAACGTACCGGTGATGTGTAGTATAACTTTGAATTCGTGCTTCTGATGAGACTAGTTGAAAATCATAAGAACACTAGTTTCAATCTCATAATTTCGTATGATGATGAAAATTGCATTAAAAATGGTGTATTCTAGGCATCCAAATGGTGATTTAAAGTGGAGAAGAGACCTTTAGGTTGAAAAGAAATATTTTAGAGGAAAGAAAAAAACGATTTTCGTTAAATATTATTAACAGGTTCTTTGCATACATCGACCTCTACAACTTCTTTAACTAAGTTGAACAACTTTGAACTTTACAGTAGATTTCCTTTGTGACAGTGAAAGAGAGTAATGCGGAGGTAATTAATCAATGTTTTGTTTTTGTTAAATATCTTAGTAGATGTCCAGACGTGCAGGACATTAAGCTATATTTGGTTGTTTAACGAGAAATGTGGCATTTAATCCGAATGCCAGTGTTGTTTTATACAACTCATGCGAAGGGCGCGTCTAATTTAGAATCATGGAAACATCTCTATATTTTCTTTATATGAGGTTTAGTAAGATCTTCTATATGCAGTATATTATTTTGAGAAAAAGATGTTTGTGTCAGGTGATTTGCGTTGTTTGGCATTTCAATCCAATTTGAATGCAGATTAATTTAATAAACGTCTGAGCGTTTTGCAGTAGCAACTGAATTGTATAAAGAAGCAGTAAAAAGTGCAGGATTCCAAGAATCTTCAATTTTCCTTTCATTAACTCCAATTGTAGGTTAAACCCCAAACAGAACTAGTATTTATAACCAGCGTGAACTGAATTCAATACCGGATAACATTTCTGCAGAAGATCAGTGGGGCACATTTTTGGCAGGTCACTGCGCCAGCACGGGATATTTTTGGACAATAATGGTTGGATCATCGTAGAGTATAACACTGACAGATTCATTGCGAACTATGTTGACGGAAACTGACCTGGCTTTAATTGTTAAGTGGTGTAAGTTTCAAATCTATACTAATATTATAAAGCTGAAGAGTTTGTTTGTTTGTTCGTTTGAACGCGCTAATCTCGGGAACTACTGGTCCGATTTGAAAAATTCTTTCGGTGTTAGATAGCCCATTTATCGAGGAAGGTTATAGGCTATATATCATCACGCTACGACCAACAGGGGTGGAGCCACGGGGGTGAAACCGCGCGGAGCAGCTAGTAATATTATAAAGCTGAAGAGTTTGTTTATTTGTTTGTTTGAACGCGCTAATCTCAGGAACTACTGGTCCGATTTGAAAAATTATTTCAGTGTTAGATAGCCCATTCATCGAAGAAGGCTATAGGCTATATATGATTACGCTAAGACCAACAGGAGCGGAGCTACGCGGGTGAAACCGCGAAGCGCAGCTAGTGGTTGATATCTGGGTTGGCTTCTGGATGATTTTGTGGTTTATAGTCATGATTGCTTTTTTAATACTGTGTTATGTGATTCGTTGTTGTGACAGTTAGAGTGACACTTCTAGTCTCAGTAAAAAAAAGTTTTAAAAATAGTAAACTTTATGCGATATGCTTTATTGTGTGTTTTTTTAAAAGACTTTTATGTGTTTCATAACGTGTAGTGTTATCCTATCGATCGAGAATATACTTTGTGTTGTTAACAGTGTAAACAGTCATCAGCTGTGAATCAGCTGTTTTTACAAGTACCGACAATTTTGTGTTTAAAGGTATTTAGCGGTTTGGTGCTAAAATTTTCAATTTTACAAACTTTTTCGTGATACTCTGTTTATATTATAACTATATATATTACAACATTTTCTTAAATTCTTATTCAAAAGTACGAATTAATTACATTCTATTACCAACTATTATTAATATTACCGCCCTCTTGTGAACCTTACCCGAACTCATTAGAGACTATTATAGATCCAGTAATTATGGCCAATAAATGCACAAACTGTGGTAAGTTCTACTCGACGACAACAGATGGCGCCAAGTGTACCAAATGTAGCAACTTATTTCATAAACAATGCAATAACATTAGCCCCAAGTCCCTTTCGAATGGGAAATGGATGTGCAAGATATGCAAAAATAAAAGTCAAAAATCGGCTGAAAACTTACACTCGCAGGGAGATAGTAGTGCCGATAGTTTTGAGGATGCTCCGGATAATATGTCATGCCTTGCACAGGAGATCAAGTTGCTTCGTTCCGAACTATCTAGTTTTCGGCAAGAGATGTCCAAAATAAGTACTGTTATGGCGGAATATGATAAAAGGCTTAACAGTTTTGAGGAGCGGCTAGATCGTATGGAATGTACCTTGTCTGAATCGCAGTCTCAAACACAAGAGCCTAGCGATGTATCTAAAAAAATTGACTCGTTAAAATCACGTCTTAATGATTCCGAGCAATACAATCTACTAAACGACATAGAAATTGCGGGCGTCCCCGAAACAAAAGGTGAAAACCTCCTGCATCTAACAATAACATTGGCCCAAAAAATAGGTTTATCACTAGATGAACGGGATATCGTTAATGCCTACCGTACAGGCATTCGTAAAAATCCGGAGGAGTTAAATACCAGCAGTGATCGCACAGCGGCCGCACGTCCGCGGCCGATCGTCGTGCGGCTAACCCGCCACCACCTACGCAACGAGTTGCTGCGCGCGGCGCGCGTGCGGCGCGGTGCGGACACCGCCGGCCTGGTCGCCGGCGAGCCCCGCCGCTTCTACGTCAACGAGCACCTGACGCGCACCAACCGCTGGTTGTTCCACCTGGCGCGCGAGCAACAGCGCGCCAAACACTGGAGCTATGTGTGGACGCGGGGCGGCCGTACTTACGTCAGACGCGATCAACAATCAAAGTATTTTATTGTTTCTTCTGAAGAAGATATAGATAAGATTTTTGGCTGATGTTTGGTTTGTGTGTATTAACAAATTTATGGGATTTTAATGACAGAATATATTATGTTATTTATTATATAACGCGTTATTATACGTGTAATTTAAAATCAATGTGTAGCAAAATAATAGGTTCCAGAGTTTTAATGAAAAGCAAAGTTATATACGGTGTATCTATCATCATGCATAAATATTGTAAAAAAAAATTACTTAGCTATATTAAAAATCGAAAAAACAGTTTGTCTCATGGGCTATTAATTTTATATTATAGTAGTACAAACTTTCTATATCTTAATTATTATATTATGACATTTTTAATTCTTTTTCTAGAACGTTATTTTAAAAAAGTTACAGTATTAATATTAATTTGTTTGTATAAACGTACCTACCTTTTAAATATTATGTGTGTAATGGTAACCTTTATTAACTTCATATTCATATACTTGTTTTGTTTAAACGTTCATTGTAGTATAGTAATTCTACTTTATAAATCAAGAAAAGAATTTAAAAAAAAAATTATTATCTTTCATCCTACAATCATGAGAACGATAAATATGTGTGTTGTCTTGCTTTGCCTACCTACCGTGATTGTCGTTTGTTTCATTGTGTTCTATGTTTATGGTACAGTAATTAATGTTATATGTATGTTTACGGTTTTGTATGGAATAATATTTTCCGTGTATGTTTTTTTAATGTACGGTAGGGTTGTTCAATACATATTATGCATGATATTTATTATATTAGTATCGTTTTTTAATTATTTTTATATCACTAATAAATTAAACTTCTTGTACTGTATTTTATATTTTACGAATAATTTTAACCCTATTAACAATAATACCCAATTAATTATTTATTATATTATTTCAAATCATAAAATAATTCATAATGATATCTAAAAGGAAAATATTACGGGTTGGTTTTTTAAATCCTGGTTCACTATGTACAAAACATGACGAGTTCCTTGTGGCAATGGAGCGTCATAACGTTGATATCATGGCCATAAACGAAACCTGGCTGCGCGAGGGTGAAGATGGACGTGCGCCTGCCGTACCTGGTTACAGACTGCGTCACATACCGCGTCCGACCACTGTCCGCACTCGAGGCGGGGGTGTTGGGTTCTATATTGGTGAAGGTATATCGGTTCGGATAATGTCTCACCCCATCGCTGACAGTGTCGAACAGATGTGGCTCAATTTTTCCCTTAATGGTCAGGTTACTATCGTTGGTACAGCATATCGGCCGCCTTGGTTGGACATTAATACGTTTTTGGATGCTTTGACGGATTCCATTAGTTCATTTTCATGGTATGATAATCTTGTGCTTATGGGTGATTTTAATGTTAATCTGTTAAATACTGGTCATGTGAATAGTAAAAGAGTTGCAAGTTTCCTTCAAACTTTTAATCTTACGCAACATATTTCCCAGCCTACCCATTTTATGGATTCAAGTGAAACTTTACTCGATTTAATATGCACTAATACGCCTATTCTAAATATTGCAATTGATTACATTGAGGAACTAAGCCATCATGCATTCTTATCGTGTGCACTTAGCATATATAAAGAAAAAGCTTTGCACAAATATATAACTTTTAGACCGATACAAAACATTAATAAAGATGAATTCAACAAATCATTGCAAATAATCAACTGGACATCGTTGCTTGCTCTTGATAACGTGGATGAACTTGTGAACACACTAACTTCGTACATTAGATCGCTCTTTGATATTCATGCCCCCTTTAAAAAAATACGTGTTAAGGATAAGCAACCACCGTGGATAACTTATAATATTAAAAAGATGTTTAGACTACGTGATGAAGCGCGAAATAAAGCACGACTTACCAAAGCAGATTCACATAAAAAATATTACATGGAATTAAAAAAATATGTAAGTCGGGCATTGGAACGTGAAAAAAAGGCGTACTTTGATTTATTTATAAATTCAAATTTGAGAAGACCTAAAATTATGTGGAGGCACATTAAGGAAAACATTGGTATAAACGCAAAGAAACAGCCTCTACTAACTGAAGATCTTGCCAACCCTAATGCTCTAAATAATCACTTTCTTGATGTCCCTGGAAATAAGTTACTACTATCCACATTAACTTACTATGAGTTCCATCGCCACAGTGATGCTTCTTTCTCCTTTAAACCTGTTAATGAGGCGACTGTGCTACGTAATATTCAGGAACTCAAATCGCAAGCTGCTGGTATTGACGATATTTCCTTAGATATGTTGAAGCTTACACTTCCAGCAACCTTGTCAAATATAACGTACATCATTAATCTATCTTTTGCAACTGGTACCTTCCCAAGTCTGTGGCGTAACGCTCTAGTACGTCCCCTACCAAAAATTGATAATCCGCAGGATTTAAAGGATCTCCGACCAATTAGCATATTGCCATGTCTGTCGAAGGTTCTAGAAAAGATAGTGCATAAACAGCTAATGGACTATATAGAAAAAGAAAATATTTTACCCGATCGACAGTCTGGCTTCAGAAAACGCAAAGGTACGACAACAGCT
This sequence comes from Colias philodice, assembly GCF_061535455.1. NCBI lineage: Eukaryota > Metazoa > Arthropoda > Insecta > Lepidoptera > Pieridae > Colias > Colias philodice. The sequence continues at coordinate 11,499,553 of NC_143098.1, read as the reverse complement.
GTGACCGACGTGATGGATGACATTCTTTGTGCGCAAGATGAAGGGAAAGGTACAGTCCTTGTACTGTTGGATTACTCGAGAGCTTTTGATACGATAAATATTTCACTTCTGTTATCCAAACTCACGTACTATGGTTTAAGTCCATCTACTATAAATTGGTTTAATAGCTATTTGAGTAATCGAACACAACGAGTATCAGTTGCAATGGAAGATGGCAGTAATAGGTTATCAGATTGTAAAACAGTTACAAAAGGTGTTCCTCAAGGCTCTATTTTGGGACCCCTTTTATTCATACTATATAGTGCCGACATTGTCAAGCAAATAAAATCGTGTAAGTATCACTTATATGCTGACGATGTTCAGTTGTTTACTTCCTTCCACCCGGATGAAACACGTTCCGCAATAAGTAACTTAAACTCGGACTTAGCTTCATTATTTGCATGGTCAAGTCGAAATTCACTTGTACTGAATCCCAATAAGTCCAAGTTTATGGTTTTAGGCACTCCTAAAGTAGTCAGCTCCATACAAAGTCGTCTCATTCCCATATCTATAAATGGCGAAGTTATAAAACGCGTTACTGAAGCTCGAAATTTGGGAATCATTTTTGACGAAAATCTCCGATTTGAAAAATATATCAATGTAACTGTAGCTAACTGCTTCTATCGGTTAAAAATTCTGTATCGTATTAGAAAATACCTTAATACGGAACTTCGTGTTAGGCTTTGTGACAGCCTTGTCTTATCTAAATTTAACTATATGGATGTTGTGTATGGATGTCGTATATTGTCGCGAACTAAACGAGCAATACAGCGCGTACAAAACGCATGTGCCAGGTTCTGTTGGAACATTCCTCCACGGGAGCACATTACGCCATTTTTAAATAAAGCCTGTTTATTAAACATGGAAAATAGACGGCGTCTCCATTTCGCTTCTTTCCTCTTTGGTATAATAAAATCTAAATCTCCTCAATACCTTCTTAAAAAGTTGGCCTGGATCGGTGATCATCAGTCTACATACAAAACGAGGCAAGCTGCGACTAAATTAATGATTCCCAAACACCATTCTGCCAGTTTTCGAGGTAGCTTCAAATACAGTGCCACTAAGTGTTGGAACAATTTACCACCGCCTCTTCCCAGCCTTCTCACGGTTGAGAATTTTAAGAAAAAATACATTATTATTTTATTAGAGAAACAGATCCAACCTTAGTGGCTATAAATGTATGAATATAAAATTTATCTACCTCTATACAATTTATGTACCTATCTTTATCTAGTTATCACGTATCATTTTTATTTTATTTATTTCGTTTTATTCCTGCATATTGTATGATTGTTTATTTGGTTTAATATTATTGTTTTTTTTATATTTATATTTTATCTTTTTTTTATTGTTGAAATGGAGGTCACTCTAATTTCAACAACGATAAGGGGCCACTGAAAACCAGCGCTGTGCGTGCAATACTGCCGTACAGCATTTAGCTGAGTTGGTAACCCTTTTTCAAGGACACTCTACCGTACTAATTTAGTGTAATTTTTTGTCTCCTTATTTTTTATTATTATTTTTTTTTCCTCTTTTCTAAGTTGTAGTTAAATTGTAATGTATGTTTGCTTTTTATGTTTTAAGTTTTTTGCTGTTGTTTTTTATGTGAATGTTTTTATTTTTAATGTCCTTGAAATAAATGTTTTTTCTTTCTTTCTTTCTTTCTTATGGGATTGAATTCTATGAGTGGGATGTTTTGAGTAAATTTGTAATATTTTAATGTGCGTGTAAAATATAAATACAAAAAATCAAACCTAAAGAATTGGAATATGAAGCGAATAAAATAAAAAATTTACGGCACAGAACAAAAAAGTTAAATTCAGATAATCACTAATGTAAGTTAAGACTAATTAAGAAGTATTTGCGGAAAATGCAGGTGATCACAATAATTAATACATTTGGCGTAAGGCCAGGTGGGGCGTCTATTCAATCCTATCAATAGACCTTTTCTACGGATTATTTATTAACCGGGTTATGTAAGGGAATTTATAGATGGTGTCCCATTTTCCGGGATTAGGGACTTTTTAGTTTTATTTATTTTAATTTAGGTATGCACGTTAAGCTTCGTCACACGTGTATCGCTTACAGCAACTTTAAAATTTTTGCGTGAAAAATATACACTATTTTTACACAAGTATCGTCAAATAGTGTGTATGTATATGTTCAAATAGAAGGTAGTGTCCGAATCGCAGTAGAAATTACTTACAAATACATCTGTTTTAAGTAAATTCAATTAATGTTTTAGATTTTAGGTTATCTATCATTTCACAATAACTTATTTGAAAAATCATTAGAAAATGCTACGCTTTTTACCATTGATAATTGCAATAAACATAAATATACAGATAAAATGATGGTAAATATGTTCTAGCGAGTTCACATGTGTGTCAGTTTCTTGTGCGTTTACGGAAAGACGAGGGGCGTGACGCGTGCGCACGCGACGACAGCACGCTATGGTCGCGGGCTAATGATCTAGGTGATCTAGTGTTTATCTATACTAATATTATAAAGCTGAAGAGTTTGAACGTTTGAACGCGTTAATCTCAGGAACTACTGGTCCGATTTGAAAAATTATTTCGGTGTTAGATAGCCCATTTATCGACGAAGGCTATATATCATTACGCTGAGACCAACAGGAGCGGAGCTAACGGGTGAAACCGTGAAGCGCAGCTAGTAATGAGATAAAATCGTTTTGTAATTAATTAATATACTATGGTAGTGACTATTGATATGCGTTAAATTAAATATTGTATAGGGATGATTGTTGAGAGCTGTGTGCGAGTTTATTTTGATTTATTAAATGATAAATATGAAATATAAAGATATAAATTAAGCTGATGTCAATTTAGTAAGCTTAGTTAAAATGCAGCCACTTAGTATACCGACAAATATTTATCTCAAATACTTTCCCAGCATAATGCGTGGTATTATCAACACACTAAACATTACGCAACACAAACACACAAACACTAGAACACTAAAGAAATCCATCAAAGCTCGTCAAATAGACATGGCCGTCTATTTCGAGTACTTTCGTCGTGTTTGCACACGTATGTACATCGGCTTTCTCTTGCATTTTGGAATGTCACTGATAATGCACATCAATGAAGACTTTAATAGTTTGTGAAGATGAATAAATGGATGTTTCACCGCTTGGATAGATCAAGGACAGAGCAACGACAAGAAAGAAGAACATGGAATAATATAGCCTACCATTCAGGTATGATGTAGCTTGTTCCTGGAATAAGATTTTTCAAAATGAAGCCCGTATCTTCCTCTGTATGGGTAATATTAGTAATAACTTTAGATCGATGTATATGACAACACGACTGCTATGGTTGTCTACGCCAAAATGTATGCTGATAAGAATATCTTTCAAACACAGATTTTCAGTGACTTGCTCAGATAATAAAACAGTTTTAAAGATATCACGTTTATGATACAGCAAAAAGCTTCCCTAATAAAATAGCTATACATCTCAGTTCCATGGGGTGGTACCAATGTTGGCACGGGCTTGGCATCCCTCCAACCTATATTTACTACCAACATCATTGTTTATAACTCAATATTCAGTGATAAATTAACGTCTGCCAGTTTTTTACCAAATGACGCGTTAGATGGATATTCAAATGTACTGGAAAACGATTTTAATGTAACGTTTGATTAATTTCTGTTATTTATATAGTTGTTTGTTTGGCAATATCAAAACTATTGTCTTTATCATCAAATGTTTTGTTCATATTGTCCAATATATACAAAACCTTAAATTAATACAATACCAGTTTTAATGTGCATTATTTTGTATTTGTCAAACCCTCTAGGAGTAGATAACTTTTAACCGAAAATTAGTTACATCAAAGACACAATATTTATTCTCTCTTTTACGATATTTACAATGCAAAATAGTATTTCAATATACTTCCGTATCTGAATCAGATACTAAAATAGTGCAGCGCACAGGTACATTTGGCCTACTTCGGTATATCGGGATCGATCGCTAATTATAAGTGGAGTGAACGCCCGGTTTTGTTACAATGTACCATCAATGTACTGATTAAAATGTTAGTTCATATCTATAGTAATACAGCTGAAGAAATTGTTTGTTTGGACGCGCTATTCTGGGGAACTAATGTTTCGATTTGATTTTCTTTATGTTGGATAGTCCATTTATCGAGGAATTAAACAATTTAAACAATTTATTTATTTGTTAACATGGCGGTGTGGTCACAAAAATTTGGCAGCATTAAAAATTTTGCAAAAAAAAATCCTTTTGTGAATATATGAAGATTTGCGGTTAGTTAAGAGTATCATCAAGAAAAGAACAGTATTAAAATGACAATTTTAATATTAAAAATAAAAGAAATCTGTGCTTTTACATAGTAATGTGTTTAACTGCATTGTCGTGTACCATTTATAGCAACAGTCAAATAAGGACAACTGGAATATTTTAGTTTTTGTGAACGCGGTTTACATTATCGTTTTATGCGGTTTCAATTAATGAAAAAGGGAAGAAAGTTTTAAAGACTTTTACTTTTATTTCATTGATGTCATGATTTATCTCTGTTGCTATGAATTTTTTGACTAAAAATGTAGATATTAATTAACAGAAACAAAAATTACGATAAGTAACCTACCGAGTATCATATTATTATATTATCTCTACGACAAATATTTCAATATAAGAGAAATATAAATTTAAATCTATGATTGATTACAGAAAGTTTTATAATCAGTAAAACATTGGTCTTAGCTCTGACTAGATTTTCTCAATCAATATTGGCGAAAAATCTTACTTTATAAACAGAGTTATGATGTGTTTCTGCCGAACAGTACACAGAAGAATTACACAGTACATTGTTATTGAAAACAATGAAAATTAATTACGATTTTCTTTTTTATAAAATTAATCACTATATACTTTATTCTCTATATTTTACGCCAGCTTTTAGACAAAGATTATCGAATCAAACAACAGGTAAAAACATTACAAGTTAAAATTGAATTTCACCAATACAAACTTCGTCATTAAAGCTGTAACGAGCAAGGGAAAGCTGCTTACACACTCATAAAATTGCAAACGACTTTTATCTTTATCGAGTTTTTAAGATATTTTAATTATTTTGTGAAAAATGTATTGGTATTATCAAGATATATACATACATTAAATTTGTCGTTTATGTTGATAAGTTATTTAAGCAGCCATAATTTTAGTTTGTAAGTACAACGTGAACTTGATAATAGATTATTAATAATAATTTACATAAGTTAATTGTGAATACACCTACATTCTATATACAGGTCATCATCATCAATCAGCCCATATATTATGTTCCCACTGCTGGGACACGGGCCTCCTATGAGGGTTCAGGTCAAAATCCACCATATAATCAATCAATTCTTAATATAAATAGCATATTTTTTAACTAGTCATCGACAGGTAAGTAAAAATAAAGTCAGTTCACACCAACTATAAATTAATTTTACCATTTTTAAGTTATACTCCTATTTATATTAAACTAGAGGTCCGCCCCGGCTTCGCCCGTGGTACATATTTCGCAATAAAAGGTAGTCCTTTCTCGGGTATCAAAATATCTCCCTACCAAATTTCATGCAAATTGGTTCAGTAGTTTAGGCGTGATTGAGTAACAGACAGACAGACAGAGTTACTTTCGCATTTATAATATTAGTATGGATTTTGTCACTCAAGAACAACGAGACCTTTGTAAAAATGTTGCAGATTGATTAGCATTTAGAAAACTGCCAACATACTGACGAGTATTTAAAAATGAATAAATAACGGATAAACTCAAATAGTTTGAAGAGATATTACAATGTGTATGCATTCTAACTTCGTGTATTGTGTACCGTCACAGTCCGGCGACATTGTGACATACCAAAACACAAACACCCGTTACATTGTAGTTTTATGTAGTTTTCAAATACTAGACATTACGGAAATTGTAAGGAAAACGAGAGAAATTAAAGTTTTAAAAAATCTAGAGTCAAGAGTTTGTCTTAGGTTTTAAGAATCGAATGATTGATCGATAAATAAATAAGTAGGAAAAGAAGATAGACGTAAATGGTTTTATATTTGACAAAAGATTTATCATTATGAGAAAAAATGTCAAGTTATGATACCAAGTTTTCTCAATTGGGAAATTCTCGGGATCAACATTATCAAATTGATTTTCTCTGTTGTTAAAAATAACCTATGTTACCTTCCTAAGAGCTTTTTTCATGAGATCGTATATTGACCACTAAAAAATAAATACGATCTCAAATCGATCCTCCGATCAAATGTCTAACCACTAAACACAAGAAGTTTAACTGTAAGTTAAAACGAGAGCTAAAAAGAGAACAGTTTTATGGAGGAAATGATGCGGTTAACTCCGATATAGATTTTATGTTTGCGTTTAGTTTTTATTTTTTGCAACGGATGGGTTTATATTTTTGTAGCACGAACGGTTAAATGGAAATTTTCAATAGCATATCTTTTGATCGAGATTTTAACAATTCAATGATTTTTATTGAAAATTAATTAATTTAAATTGCTTGCCTAAACTAATAAATACTTACTTATATTAAAAATATTTTACCCCTAACAGATATTTAAATTCTTAATTCTGAAAGGCGGTAAACCTTTTCAACAGGATAAATTAAAATATATTTTTAACTGTAAAATATATTATCTGAATCTTTAAAGTGCTGAATGAAAATCAATTAATTTTGTTACGTAAAATTAATACTTATTGGAAGAGGGCACATACTGCTAATTTCCGCTGGCACTAAAATATAAGGAAGCTTTGTAGTTGTGGAAAGCTCGATACCTACAGACTAGCGCGGTAAAGCATTTTATAATTTTTATATTTAGTTCATTTCGACTCTATAATTTTCAGTAACGATTGAATTTTATTATTTTTTTTATTTATTATATTTAATTCATCTAAAACTTAAAAGTAACGGATGAGAGTTTTAATTCAATACTTTGACGATTAAAAATAAACATTATTTTCTTACCTTGAAAAGAATATATTCAACTATGGTAATCCTTAATGGTTTCACTGTTTACACGATATATTACGTTTATTTTTATTAACAGATAATACATTTATATTTCATATTGCAGCGCACTGTCATGCGCGGATGTTGGACGAAGACTGCGCGCGCAGCGTTCCCTGACGTCACCGAACCAAATATAGTCTGTGGAACCTGTCAAACGATTTCCCGCCAAAACGCGCTAACCATAGAGTTCTTATAAATTAGAGCGTTTTTAGTACATAAGTCGCTTTGTATTGAATTTCGAATTGGGTGTTATTTTTGCTGGCGATTTTCAGTCTTTCCCGCGTGTCTTAAAACGGCAAAGAGATCGTGCGCTCGCGCAGCTTTTGTTTACTATTGGTGTTACAAGAAAATACTTAAAATTCCTCGATTTCATGGAATTTTGTTTCCGTATGAAAATATGACGTTTATCTTGTCGCGTGTTTACTTGTAAGTAGGTTATTTTAATGACGATTTACAATGTTTTGTTTTAATTTATTGAAAACAAACATTGCTTGTTTTCTTTTTGTAACGTTTAGCTTTGATAATGAATTTGAAGTGAAATATAATATTTTCCTACAGTTAATGATTTTAATTCAGATATTTTTTTTAGAAATCTTCAGTTGTGCACACTGTATTATAATTTAAATTAATCCAATTTTAATGGTGACTAATTAAGCATCATTCTAACACGTTCCCTAAAGCATATTATACTATTAGGCCAGATGATAGATTCCTAACATTTTACGCATGTATGAATTGCGTAGTAAATTGTTTATTTAATGTTAATTTAGAATAATACCGAATTAAATGGGTACGTCGTACGTTTGACCGATAAACATTATACCTTTCTATAACAATAATATGTGCACTTTAGTTTAAGGAACAAAGAGCATTCATTTTAATAAAGCATTATAATTATCTAAAGTGTCTGCAATGATTTTACAGAAAAATTATAAAATATAAATTAATCATTTTCTCTCATTTCATTAATATTAATTACATGAACCTAATTACATTTATATAAAAATTGCATTTATTTTTGCAAAATTGTCACAATCCATTGATTCCTGGCATCTCAATAATATATTAAAACGAAAAAAAAAGGATTTTTTCTATATGCTGGATGTTAGTAAGGGTAAACTCAATACTACTTTAGGAAAATCGCCGGAAAAGCTGCATATACATTACAGGCAAATTTTTTTTTTGTTTTCATCCCAGTTGAAATCTAGCACAGTTGGGGTGATCAGCATAAGTCATAAAAGGGTCATTAAACATATATTTGCGTACTTAGAGGCGTGTACATCACGAGTATGACTTGACACAAAGGGCACGTGTGCGCATGCGCATGTGGAAAATAATTCCACGTTGAGTAATTTATTTGTGTGCTGGCAACACGCCCGGGGTTACAGGAACTATTGGTTTCCTGCTTTTTAACAAAGAAGTACTGAAGGGTTGGCAAAAATCTGGCAAAGGTTATGGCATTGTTTGTAAACGTGATATCGTAAACATTGAGTGTCCTATATTTCGCATCATTTTTTATTAGTCATTATTTGGACACAATAAATATTATACCTACCTTTTTATATACTACCTACCATTTCTAATGAAATAAATACATTGTGTTTTAAATTATTTTTAATTCGGTACATTTTTTTAGAACCAAGCATATCATGTAAGTATACCTAATTATTGTATGATCTTGAAATAAATGTATGTTGTATCTTTGCGTTAATTTAATTTTTTGGTCTGAAATCGTTACGTTTTGGTACAGAAAGTAGTCCTTAGCAATTATTAATTATTGTAAAAGAAAAACTATGCACTTTAACGCAATACAATAGGAGGAAGAGATGAAATACAAGAGATATAAATTTACGAAAAATTTCATAAACAATAATAAACACAATTTCATAACCACATGTGCAGTAGCACCCTTCAGTTTTGACCATAAAAGGCGAAAGAAAACGAAGGTTCGAATTCCGCCTCGTGATTTTTTCTATTATTAGCTACATAAAAAACTAAATATGAAATTCAACAAAATCTTTGTATATTGAAGTATTTATCGACGTTAATTGTAGTTTAAGTTAACAATTGCAGTTTAATAATGGAAGGATATTTTATATTGAAAAATACGCAGTAATTGATCATGCGTTGAAAAGCTTAACCCGCAGTTACTTTTCCAAAGATATTTGTGATGAAAAAAATAATTTTGTTACTTTTTTCAAAATATTGTTACTTTGTATGTTACTTCTTATTGATCACAGACGTGGTAACAAGTGAAATTGTAAAATGCGGTAAACAATCAGGGAAACTATATTTGAGACCTTTTTAATAGTTACCTATTACGCAAGAACAAGCAAACATAGATATCAGGAAAGATGACTCATGATTTATTTGCAAACTGTATTCTATCACGGGTTTATAGACAGTATGGTTATCGGAATATGATATAAAATCGAATAAAGCCAATAAGGAAATATCTATTTGGTCGTGTCGTGGGAAATGGGAGTGCAGCCAAGTTGCAATATAATTTTGGTCTGGACATTGACTTTTTATTTTGGTGCGTCGTGACGTAGTGACGTTTTGACGCGCGTGAACTGATCGAGTCGTTTTGGGAATAAGTACATGTAATGTCACATGTTTTTGTTTATATTGCTTTAATGTTTGTTTGTATATTGATTTATAACTATACTTGTTCTTTATTGCGTATCTAGATGCGTATGTTTAGGAAGATCAACATGTTTGGTTATAAGTGTATAAATAAAAAAACATGTTATAAAACGAAGTCGTTCGATTCATCAATTACCTGACTTTCGTATTCTATTGGAGAGCATTTTAATATATAAAACGCAAAGGTGACTGACTGATCTATCTATGCATAGCTGAAACTAATTTACAAATATGGCTGAAATTTGACACGCAGATAGCTACTATGACTTGGGCATTCACTAAAAATTTTCAGTAATTCTACCGGCGAGTGGATAAAATAGGGGATAAAAGTTTTTAGCAGGAAAATATATATTAACCACTCGTGTGGAGCTCCGTCAACAGCTAGTGTAAAATACACTAGCCTTGTCGATTGTCAGAAACTTTCGCATTTATAAAAATACTAGCTGTGCCTCGCGGTTTTACCTGCGTGACTGTCCTGTTCATCTTAGTGTAATGATATACATATAGCCCATAGTCCCGATAAATGGGCTATCAATAGTTCCTGAGATGAGCGCGTTCAAACAAACAAACTCTTCAGCTTTATAATATTAGTATAGATTAGTAGGATTAAATCTTACCTGTCTCACAACAACACCCCCCGGTTTCTCAGTGACGTAGTTCTGCATACCGGCCATGAGTACAGTCGCGCCCAAAAACTTGTTAAGAAGCGCGCGGGCTTCGCTGTCCTCACTTGTATCGCCTTCTTCTATAACTGTTAAGGTACAAGGAACACTAATTGTTTATCATTTATCATTTAATTTTAGCACTTATCATATAACTCACAAAAACTTAGTGTCCGAAAAAAAGCAAAACAAATTTTACAAATTTTCTTAGCAAAACTCTGCCTACGATTGTAAAGGCAGAGTTTTGTTTTTATGATCAATACAATAGACTGAAAATTATGTCAAAAAAGAAGATAATTGCTTAGCTAGATGTTTCATTTCAACATACAATTTGTAGCTTGTATAACTTGTATACCTTTGTTTAGGCAAAAAATTAAATTATTTATTGTTAGAATTATTATACCTTGCCGCCAATTGCTTCTGAAATCCTTTTATTGTAAAATTAAAATTTGTGTGCAATAAAGAATATATAACTAACTAACCTTGTTAAGCTATACTTTACAATACATGTTATAAAAAAATATCTTTGACATCGCCAACTTATGTATTTACTTTCTTTATCTGTATAATCATATAATAAATAACTTGCCAAATACATATAAAAACTTACCAATATCAGCATTCTTCATCCTGGTCAATATATCCTGTACACCCGTCACTTTAGTGGAACTATCCAGGAAGGAGCGCTCTTGCATCCTTGTGGTTCCTCCCCTTGTAGTTGTGGTCGTGGTGGTTGTGGTGATGACGTCACCAGTCTGTCCCCTGGTAGTAGTGTAAACGTCACCACTCTGACCCCTGGTGGTAGTGATGACGTCACCAGTATGTCCCCTAGTGGTGGTGCGGATGACGTCACCGCCTTGGGACCTGGTGGTAGTGCGTGTGACGTCACTGTGCTCTCTGGTGATGACGTCATCGAGGGATGCCAGACTGTGTTCGCTGTCTGTGCGCGCTAAACCTATATGAATAAAATTGTAGTTTAGTTAAATATAACCAACAAACGAAAAAATTAAAATCATCAACCCTTTTGGCTTCCCCTTTATCCCTCTACGCAGCTCTGATCTTAAAAAAGACGGGTTGCACTCCGGGAGTGCCAGCAGAAGTGAAAACTTGATTATTAACGTTGAGCATGTTTGATATCCATGATCCATCCGTCTTACGCTTTTTCGATCAGGTCACGTGTCCTGACGCGAGTTTAAGATTTTATACCCATTACAGAAAAAGTGCTCAACGCCGCTAAAGAAGTTTTCACTTTAAAAATCTGATTGTTAATCGTATTATGGTCAAGCTGGACAGGAGTTGCCTAGTGCGGGAAGCAATGAATTTTATAATTTAACGTTTTAACTTTAAAAACCTGTAATATTTACTATGTAAAATTTTAAACCTGTAAAATATATGTTTCATGTGTATCAGTAATAAAGATATTATTTATCTATAGTAAGAAAATACATAAGATTTGTTCCGTAAATACGATTGCGTAGCGCCATCTAGTTATAAACTCAGTAAACCTGATAATATACCAGAGCGAGACGACGCGACGGTAGAATACGCTGTATATTATTTTTAACATTATTATATGCCATTTTTGCATTAGTGGGAATTAAAACCAAATTTTCTAGGCAGAATATAAAATAACGAACAGGTAATATAAACTACCGAATTTTGATTAAGGATTTATAATTAACTAGTGGTCCGCCCCGGCTTCGCCCGTGGTACATATTTCGCAATAAAAGGTAGCCTATGTCCTTTCTCGGGTATCAAAATATCTCCATACCAAATTTCATGCAAATTGGTTCAGTAGTTTAGGCGTGATTGAGTAACAGACAGACAGACAGAGTTACTTTCGCATTTATAATATTAGTATGGATGTAACGTAACAACAAGTCATACAGATAAAGTTAAACTAAAAAAATGTGTCCGTGCCCCAAAAATATAAATCAACATAGTAGTTTTTGAGTTAACCTATTCAAGGCTTTTTTAAATATAACTGTAGATATTGATCAAGAAACTATGGTATATGTATACAATATATAGTTTACCGGCATGAGCTGACGAGTCACTAGAGACGCTGTCCTTCATGCTAGTAGTGCGCAGAATCAGACCAGCCTTGGGGTATGTTATCCGCTCCGATTTTGAAGTTTCACCTGAAATAATACAGCCGTTTTAAATGTCTTGCTGGATACGTAGTTGTATGTCTGCTTACGATTTGATAACATATTAATAAAGTCTGTGTTTGTTAAATTTTTGTTTTATTTTGTTATCCTGTACCTCCGATAATTTGAAAAAAAAAAACAATAATAATAAACAATAATTTTTTGACTGTTTGGTCACCTCATCTCCGAAATGACGGTACAGATTTTGACGGAAGTTTCTATAACAGATTATTGATATAATAGAGACCAAAGTATACCTAAAATCAGTAGTTAGTTCATATTATTTTTATAAAAGGCTTCCCCAACCTCATAAAACGCAAGCAAGCGTATCAACTAGTTGCCAAACGCAAAAACCTTTACATTATCGACTATTACCAAAGTATTACCAAACTCGTCGGTGCAATACTTAAAATCGTATAACTTTGAATGGAAACGAAAGTGTTTGACAGTTACAAGTCATGATGACAGAGCGTTGTTGCCACTTTTACTTTTAAAGATAGATGCGTCATTGCCTTTGTAAGGAAATCTTTATTTGTAAAGTGCATAGATTAGTTGTGATTGCTTTGTGTGTATTTTTAGAAGTATTTGATTATTATTATGTTACTAATGAGTTAAAGTATATGAACATGTTAATAAAGGGTTATGACTTATGAATTGCATTGTTTGTGTTCCTTATTTGGGCGGGCAATATGCGGCGTTACGCCCTTGAACTAAAAACCTATTTCCTTGACAGATATCTATTCTTCTATGAACTTTATTATTTATTATACTGAGCCAGAGTGAGCCAGCTTAAAATCCTAGCATTTTTTTAAACATACATTTGTAAATGTAATTTAAAATAAATCATTTCGCATGTTTTGAAAGATGTCTAGCATTTTAATTAACACATTGTATAATTACAATTTAGTTAATTTGATAAGATTTTTAAAGATATGTGGATTTCTAATATGAATATGTTTTATGCTACAATTAAGTAAATTAAAATTATTAATAATAATTATTAATTTAATTTGTTAATTATTATTATTAATATTGGTAATAAACTCAATACTCACTAGCATTCTTAATAAACTTTTCTGTCAACGACTTAACAGAACTCTGCCTGACCGTCTTTCTGTCGTCTACTCGTCTTTCAGTCTTCTGCATCGTTCTCTCAGTACGTTTATCACTCTCCTTACTTCTTCCAGTATCTACAGTCTTCTTTTTAGGTTCTTCGATAATTCTTTTTGGTTCTTCTATGGTTCTTTTGTTGTATTTTTCACTGTCATCTATTCTCTCTACTTTTTGAGTGTATGAGTGATCTTTGATGTCGAAGGTGTCGGAGTGCCTTTCGATTGTGCTCTCCTGTATTCTTCTGTCCGTGTGTGTGAATTGATCTAGTGCAGCACGCTCCTCTTTCTGTAAATTAAACGTTTTATATTGTTATTTTGATAGTTTTCAATATTTTATTCAGTAATACAGATTAAATAAGGTTCTCTGTCCTTTTTGAAAATTTAATAACTAAAATTTTATATGGTACCTATCTTCATGAAAAAGTATAACGATAATGTCCTAATTATTTAAAATCGGATTGAATTTTGTTACAGAAATCGTTAATATAAATAACTCGAGTAGAATCAAACACAAGAAAATATTAACACCACACTTTACCAGCCTTAAAGTTACTTTAAGTTGAAACTGATATTCTCGTACCAAGGAATTATTATTTTTCAAAAAGATTTAACGCTTATTGGCTTAGGTGTATTCAGTTACACTACTAAACATATAAGACAAAACTTACAGTTGTAATTTCACTAAACGTAGTGCCGGTATCTCCTCCGAATTTCTTGGTAGTGGTAATCGCTGCCAGTCCATGCAGGCGCGAGGGTTTCTCCCCCTGGGACCTCAGCAGCTTCTCCAGGTCTTCTGGCTCCGTGGAGTACGCAGTTACGGACACCGTGCCTTCTGGTTCACCGCCGTTCTTTGAATGGAACTCTTGCCGTATCACCGTACCTTTCACTGTTAACCAAGAGTATGTAAATGACGGGGCAACGCAAAAAATGTCTAGCCTGTCGGACTGTCGGCTGGTTACTACCGTTACGTGTTTGTTTACTTTGTGAATTGAATAGCTTATGATTATTATGTGTTAGCTTTTGAACGTGACTTTGCGCTATTGCACGTTCGATTTATAGCTGTTCACATACATTTATTTCGCTCCCTTTAAATTACGATTCTTTGACAAAATCATAACCAATGTCTTTCTCTTGTGCATATCTATCTATATGGCATAATTCACCAAAACAGGCTAAGCTAGTTGAATGAAAATGGAACATATACACGATATAGATATTTTAAATTTGAACTAACGAAGAAAGAGACTGAATAATATATGCATAACGTGATACATTTCAATTCTTCGAATAATGTAAGTAACATTGTCTTAACAAATTAACAGACAGCTGTGTCAATATTAGTTGACATGATAATGATTCATAATCACACCAAATATACATAACTTCTACGTGTGATATTAAAGATTATATTATTATATTACATTATATTATTTGAAGTCCCGTTTCTAATTTGCAATTTCATTGCACATGACGTCATTGCACAACCAAAAATCTATTGGTGTTTTATTGTGATAGTTTTGGCGAATGATTTTTTGTTTGACTACTTTTAAAGAAATAAAAAAGGAAGGTTTGACGTTAGTAGCCCCACTTCTATGATCCAGTTAAAAACCAATCGGAACCAAGCAATTATTAACAGGAAATTATTATGAATACTTCGAATTGTATTATAGAACCGGCTGTATGTTTTTTGTGTGATAGGCATTTTTAACGTTATTTAATGATGTCTTAATAAATTCTACAGACAGTTATAAGTATTAGTCATTATTCCGTTCATGTATTTATGAAGGTGTATGCGAATTTGAATCTTATTGCACCGTAACTTCTAAATAAATATTTGATTTTTATCTCTTTATAAAAATGACATCTATGTACATTTTAGATTGCCTTTTCTATTATAAGCACCTAAGCTAATATAATCAATAATAATAATTAAGTTGAAGGTTCTAAAATTTGAAATACCACAATTAGTGAGGAAAAATATGTGGTGTCTATTCGGTGACCGATCATTTTATATATAAAAATATATAAGCTGCATTTTTTCTAAATTAAATTAAATGAAGTCTGAATAAAGTTAAGTTGGTCTACTATTCACTAAATCTTATACTTAAAATTAAATAATTAACATACCTTGATAGTTAGTAGCTCCGTTTCGCAGCGCCTTGATACCAAACAGTGGTCTGCCGTCAGCATCTAGGGGACCCGGGCCGTAACTTGAAGTAATCACATCAATGGGTTTCGTGATAGCCTTTGACGGACTACTCGGCCTATACTTTGGCTTCTCAGGCTCTATCTTCTTACTGCTGAAAGTCCTTGTCTCTGATGTAACCTTTTTCAAATTCCTGTTCGTCACCCACGACGGTTTTTCTTCCTGCGCCTGTTTCTGTGGAATCTTCTTCTCTATATCGAACACTGTTTTTATGATTGTTTCCTTTTTGACTACTTTCGGTTTGGCTTCAGGACTTGGAGACCGTTGGTTGGTACGTTCAGGGCTCTGTCGCACTGGACTAGGTGACTTCCTTGGTGGACTCGGGTGACGTTCGAAATTAACTTTTTCATTAGGCCTTCTTTCCGGGCTCTGTTTTCTTATTTGATCGATACCGTCATGACGATCATGACTTTGTTCTCTTACGATTCTTTCAGGAGACGGTGACTTTTTACCATTAATATGCACAACCTCAATGATGTCTTTTGATGAAGTACGCGACGTGGTGGTTTTGGATGCGTGATGCGTTTCTACTACACGACTAGTTTCAATTCGTTTGGTTTTGGCCTCATCTATTATAGGTGCCTTTTTAGTTTTCACTTCAGCGTGTTTTGGCTTGTCATTTTCATTTAGTCCAACCTTTTTCAAGTAAGCAGACGCATACTCGCTGATGCGGGAAGATTTCGTTTTCGGAGTTGCAGTTTTGCTGGGTGATATAGGTCTTGATTTCTTTTCAGGACTAGTAGGTCGTGTCATTCTGGATGGAGTTGATTTTGGTTTTTCAGGGCTGCGCGGTCTAGCTGCTATGGTATGCTCTTTATCTGTCCTATGAGGTTCTTTAGAATGACCGTTAGTTAATGGCTTATGATGTTCGTTTTCTTCTACAAGCTCATAGGTAGAAACTACATGTGCGGTATCCTTGGTTTGCCGTTCCGGTGATTTAGTTTTGGTGGGAGTAGTTTTGGGCAATCTTTCTGGCGAGTGAGGTTTGTGTGATTTCGGTTGACGATCCGGAGATCTCTGTGATGGATGCCGTTCAGGCGATTTTGTTTTACCAACTTTATTTGTAGTGTGTTTTGTGGTTCTAGTAACAGTTGTAATATGTTCAGTTTCCATTTTCTTCTTAGCAATACGAATCTGGGCGCGTATGCGACGTCTTTGCTCATATCCTACGACCTTTTCCAACTGCAACAAATAAAACGGTTTTAACTATTGTGGTAAAAATTATAATATTCATTTTAACATCACATAGCACTTACATAATATAACAACGTAACATATTATTATAATCATAATCATACAATTTATTAACGATCTATAATTTTTTAATTATTCCTTCTGTGTAATAAATTATTGAATAAATATGCAATAGCATCGAATCTAAGCACAAAAAAATTTGTAACAAAAAACGATATTTTAAAAGAGACTGTTGTAACGCCTGAATCTCTTTATTCTTTCGATACATTTTTAAATCAATGTAATAAATTAAAATCATGTTACCATTTGTTCCAGGAGGTCCAGGTCGAAGATATCTTCAATGCATGGCTGATGATGATCGCTACTACGCCGCCGCTCGCTGCTTACAGACGACCGATCAGCGCTGGTCCTGCGCAGCTCCACTCCAAACTTCCCGCTTCCACGCCTGCTGCTAACTTCAATCTCTTCTACAGACTTCTCTTCTTTCAATTGACTTGTTTTGGTTGGACGTTGGTATCCAGGTACCTTGTCTGAAGGTTTGTCAGTTTTTTCCTCTGGATACGTCTGTTTTGGTGAATTAGATTCAACTGCTGGGAAACGAGAGAGAACCTTCTTTGCTGTTGTAGGTGCATGCGGTACAGGTGATTTTGGCCTGCCAATTGGAGATTCTTCTCTCGCCAGTGGTGACTTCGTTCTGCTAATGGGAGATCTTCTTCCAGAAGCTGGTGATTTATCGCGAGTCGTTGGGGTCAATGTCCTATGCATCGGCGATTTCTCTCTTGTGGTGGGAGGCATTGTCTTACCTGCAGGTGATTTATCTCTTGTGATTGTAGGCATTGTCCTACTCGCAGGCGATTTCTCTCTTGTGATTGGAGACATCGTCCTACCCGCAGGCGATTTTTCCCTCACTAAAGTGGATTTCAACGTTGTTGAAGGTGAAGCATCTCTGTGAATTGGTGCCTTTGATTTAGTTTCAGGAGATCGTTCCCTTGGCCGTGTAGTATCTTGTTCTTCATTTATTTCACTATCGTAGTCAGTGTGTTGAATAGTTGGTTGCTTATCTTTAAGAGGAACATGCTTTATGTTCGAGTTAGGCTTGCCAGGTTGGGTTGTTTCAGGTGTTGGCTTACTGACTTTTTTAGCTACTCCAATATCAGTCAACTTCGTGGTCTTAGTTTGAACGGTCTCTTTTGTTTTATTGGTGGTTGTTGCAATATTTTCAAACATTGCCTTTGCTTTTTTCACAGCCTCACTGCTTCTTAAAGTGGTAATTTTAACAGATGGCGCTTTTTCGGGAACTTTTCCTGTACTTTTTGTTTTAGGTATCACTGGTTTTTCTTCTGTAGGTGCATCATCTTTATGTGTGTCTTTATAATCGGTAACAATTTCTTCTTCTTTTGAAACAGTAGATTTTTTCACATCTGTTTTAATGATATCATCCACATTTTCTACAATCTGCTTCATTATTTTGTCATGTTGTTCCTTTATCTTTCTATCTTTTTCTTCAATTATGTACGCGTCTGATAATACTTGTTCAGCGGTTTTTACAAACTTGTTGACCTTATCAGAAACACTAAGCAAACATTCATCGCTTTTTAGTGATTCATCAACGTCGCTGAAATCCGGTCTTTCTGGTTTTTGCACGACAGACTTCGGTTTAGTAGTTTTTATATTTTCAGCAGTTTCAATAAAAAGATGGGCTTTGTCATTTACACTCAATTTAGTATAATCATCTTGATAAATTGTATCTCTATCATATTCCTCGACAATATTACGAGACGGACTTTTATCTTTTGGTCCTACAGGCCCCTTGGCAAATTTATTGACTTTTTCTGAGACAGATAGCAGACACTCATCTGATTTCAAGTTTTCGTCATTGAAGTCAGAATGTTTTCTTATTTCAGTTTCTTTGAAAAGAGTAGTTGAGTCTTTCGGTTTAACAGTCTCAATTTTTTTCGTGAATTTCGATACTTTATCATTTACACTCAACAAACTATCATCTCTTCTATCTTCATAGTCAGTCTCTGTTCGTTTTACAAACAGCTCGTCATCTTCACATATTTCTACTATATCATCTACTATTGATTCAGTTTCATGAATAATATGATGCTTACGTTTATTGAATTCATCATCTGGCTCATTGACTTCGTCTGGGAAACGTGGCGTTCCCACATCTTCAGAAAAACCAACAGGCGTTGGACAAATGCGGTCCGGAGAATTTTCTCGTGATGATTTAGCTTGCTGAACATCAATAATAATATCATCGTCATCTGTAGATGTGTTTATATCAATTGCCGATTTAGGTTTGCTTACGGGTAACTTCGTTGTTGATTCTTTGACGGACGACTTGTGTTGTTTAATATTTGACTGTTTTGTGGTTCTATTCGAAGAGGCATTAGTGACTTGTATCTCCGGTTTAGATTTCATTCGTTGTGGTGAAATCTTTTTCTGTACTGGAGACTTAATCGTAATATCACTTGTTGTGCGTGTAACTTTTGTATCGACATTTCTTCCCTTCAGCGGATATGTTTTCTTGGGCTCCATTTCTGTAGGTTTACTGTTAGGTGAAACTTTAGTGACATTGACTTTGGGTTGTGAAATCTTGGATGTACTGTGTTGTTTCAAAATGGTAGTCTTTTTAATATCGGTCACGTTCGTTTTTTCATTCTTCAATGTTGATGTTGATGAAGGTTTCTGATAATGAGGAGAAACCGGTTCTTTCTTTCCTGTGCTTTTAGGAACTTGCGGCGACTGTGGTCTCTCTACTGGGGAACCTGGTTTTTTCTCAATGGGTGACATAGGTTTCTTTGGAGAAGAACTTCTTATCTTTCCAGTTTCAGGAATACCTTTGGATAAAGTCGGTGAGTTGGGTGATTTTTTGTTAGGAGAAACATTTCTTGATGAAGGTTTGCTTGGAATTTGTGTTTTAGTTACTGGCTTGTCATTTATTGGGCTCTTTTTTAACGTTGTTTTTTCTTCCAAAATAGTTTTTGTACTTTTATCGACAGCATCTAAGCACTCTTCAATTGTCTCTTTGGAAATCGTGACAATATCTGTAGCTTCAGTTTTAATAGTGTGCTTTTCAGGACTTTTTTCTCGGCCAGGTTGAGTTTGTTTGCGGTCAGGTGATAATTTTCTCAGCGATGATTGCACTCTGTCAAGTATTTGTTGTTCTCTCTCGGAAAGAATGAAGTCAGAACTAATCTCTGTTTTTTTGCGAACCTCGGTAGTATCGCGAGTTTCCTTATTTTGCTGAATATCTGTTGTTTCATATTTAATCACTTTATCAGTGACAGTGATATTGTTATTAACTTGATCGGGTTTGGATGGTAAATAAGCATTATTTTTTTCAGGAGATTTTCGAGAATCTATTAATGAATAACGTTCCGGGCTGGTTCTTGAAGGCTTCCTTTGTGGAGACTTGGAAGGACTACGAGTGTCCTTATCTTTATGTTCTGCTTTAGGCATAGTAGGAATATCATTTGACTTATTCTTAAGCTTTCTTTCAGGTGAATTATCTTTATCCAAGGAAGGTTTTTTGGTTTCTGAGATATCTGAAAATGTTTCAATGTCCCTTTCCTTGACTGTACGATCATCAGTTGTTTTTGTAACATGTACGACACTAGAAGGAAGTGTATCATGTGGTTTACGCGTTGATTTTTGGGTACTTGTCTTTATCTTTTCTTCAGATATATCAACTACATCGACCACTTCATACGTATCTTTGCTGAAATGCTTGTCATCAAATTGTATGGGACTCTCACAAGGAGAAATACTGGGTGAAGTGTCTGTCGATTTTTTTGTGAAGAAAGTTTCATTTTTATTTTCAATTGTGGTATCCTCATCGGTCATTCCTAAAATTTTTCTGCATCTTTCTTCATATGTTTCCCGTCTTTCTAATGGTGGTTTAGCTTTTATAGGTGTGTCTTTCTTATTTGGCTTTTCTTTTGTAACATCTTTATCTTAATCAGTAGGTGAAATAAGGAAACTAGTTGGAGGTTTTTCTGATGGAGTATTATCAATTGAAGGTTTTTTCAATGAACTCTTTCTAGGAAGACTTTCCTTTGTGGTAACCTTTTCAGGAGAAGGAGATCTGCAAGGAATTTTTGTTGGAGATGGTGATCTACGCAATGGTTCTTTCTGTTGTAAATCATCAACAGGTTGTTTATTTGGCACATTAGTGTAAATCGGCTCCTTATCATCGAGATCAGTAACTTGTGGTTTTTCATCTTGAGGAGAGCTGAAATAAACAAACCCACTCGCTGTTGTAGTTGGAGTGCTTTGGCCAGTGGAGGGTGCAGTCTCATCGGATTTTGGTTTTCTCGTAGGACTCGTTGACGGCGTTACTAGTTTTCTGGAGCGATCAGTGGTGGTTCTTTTGTGTGCTTCTTCGTTTGTTTTTTCCATTGAAATAAATTCCGTGGTTTGATTATATTTTGTATCTTTAGTAACGGGTTTAGTGGGAGAAACACTTCTGCGAGGTGAAGCTCTCGAAGGTAATGTTGTTGGAGTATCCTTAACCAATGTCGATTTAATTGATTTCGTACTATGTGTATCTACGTCTGATAGCTTATTTGTAATATCAGTATCTTGTATTTTGCGAGTGATATCCATTTTGATATCTTCAATATTTTCAGTAATAGTTGATGATTTTGTTATAGATGCTGTTTCTGTAGTTGTAGATACATCTCCCTTTAAACTATCCTTTGTAGGAGATTTACGTTTTGGCGAGAGATTATTTGTAACCTCTTTGGTAGGACTTGGCGATTTGCGTGTAGGCGAAACATCTTTTGTGAAAGGTACTGAAGATTTTTCATTTGGTAACTTATAATCTTTGTCGGGGCTCATATTCCTCTTTACAGGTGAAGCTTCTCTGGAAGGCTGTCTATAGCTTTTTGTAGAATCATTTTTAGGTTTATTTTGTGCATCCTTATCTGCGGTGGGAGCTTTTTCAGGACTTTTCCTGTCAATTCCCATAGGGTATTTAATAAGATTTCTAGGTGACGGTGATTCTTCACGTGTGTTTGGAAGCTTTCTTGAAGGAGATACATTTCTATCGGGACTTACTGACATACGTGTTGGCGAATCTTTGCGAGGCTGAGTTTCTTGCTGCAGCTGTTCCTTTTGTGGGCTTCGCCTTTGTGATTTTAATGTATCTTTATCCACATTGGTAGTTTTTTCAGGGCTTTTTCTATCAATAAGCCCGGGATGATCATTAATATTTTTTGGTGAATCTCTTGTAAGTGGCGATACTTCATCTGTATTCGGAATTTTCCTTGATGGTGACAAATTTCTGTCCGGACTTACTGACGTACGCGTTGGTGAATCTTGGCGAGGCTGAGGTTCTTGTGGTGGCCGTTCCTTTTGTGGGCTTTGCCTCTGCGATGTTAAAGTAGTAGTTACGTCTTCATCATATTTTGTGTATGACTTGCGTTCTTCGTTAATAAATTGTTGATGCTCATCCTTAACTTTATGAAGTTTAGTATCGGTGTAATTGGGTTCAGGGCTCGCAGGGTATACATGTTTAGTGGGAGATTTTCTGCTAGAATCATGTGGTTTCGTTGGTGATGGCGAACGATCTGTTTTAGGTGTACTAGATGCAGTATGTTTCATATATCCTGGTTGCCTTTCGGGGCTTTCTGATGGCTTAGACTGTGACTTATTTGTGATGGTGCTTGTGTCAATGCTATCGTCAGTAAGAGAAGTCGTTTTTGTAGTATTAGTTCCTATTTCTGTCACTTTATTTTGCGTCGATATTTTATTTTTGTCCGTATTTTCATGAATTGAATAAAATTCATTAGTTTCTGGTGTTTGACGCATTGGCGAAGTCCTATCTGTCGGGTAATTTTTAAATTTTCTGTCAGGGCTAGGGGATGACCTTGCAGGACTTTGTCTTTGTGGACTATAACGAGGTCTGGATGATGGCACGTTTGTTTGTTTTTCCGGACTGACACTCGGTCTCTTTCGGGTTCCATCTTGTGGTTTTTTTTCAGGACTATATCTAGTTGGTGAATTGGATTTTGGAGCCGTTTTATCGACACTAGAATATTTGTTAGTCTTTGTTTCATGAATAGAGTATGACGACGATTGTGTACTGGAATATTTATCAGACACAGTACGAGATGGTGAAAAACGATCAATTTTATTAGGACTTCCACCACGGCTTGGAGTTTTTCTGTAGTTTTTGTCAGGACTCACGCTACTTCTAAGAGAAGAGTTGCTAGATCTAAAAGTTTTATTTCCCGGAGAAGAAGCTCTTGTTGTTGGTCGTGACGGGGAATCAGAACGAAGTGAGCTGGCCCACGCTTGATGTGAAGGGCTCCATTCGTTACTTATTTTTCTTTGCACGTAGTCAGATTGATACGTCGTCTGATACTGATCATTCGTTCTTTTCTCAACATGTTCTCTTACATCTTTTTCTTTCGATATGGTGTGGATTCTTTCTTCAGTATCTTTATTATATCTAGTCTCCTTAGTTGTATCTTGATTGTTAAAATTTTTATCATCACGGGACGTCAAAACCTCGCGGTGGTGTCGTTCATTTGACAATGGTTCATTAGGTTTTACGCGATCCGGTACATCCCTATCTTTTGTAACGTGAAGAATGTGCTCCTCATTATCATTGTAGGAACGAGTTTCCTTTACATGATGTTGACGAATATTTTGATTATCGTATGACGACGATCTCTCTTGATGGACGTTCCTCTCATTAATAATACGTTCATTATTTTTGTTTATTTCATCGACATTTCGTTCTACAGTTTGATTGCGATCGTCCGTGTCTTTGTAATAACGAGTCTCTCTGATATCTTGACGACGTATGTTTTGGTCATCATTAGTGGTTGTGTATTCACGTTGATCCCTCTCATTGTTATTGAATTTATATATTTTTTGTTGCTGTGTGTCATCATTGTATTGATTTATGTGTTCTTTTCTGAAGTCAAAATCATCTTTGACTCTTTGAGAATCAACTATATTGTGAACATTATCTTCAATTGAATCACGAAGTATTTTTGATGTAGATTCATTTGAATGAGATTTTTTTTTAGATGAAGTGAAGGATGATGATTTGCTTTCATTTCTTACTTGCTGCGAATAATGTTCAGATCGACTAGTCTGAACACTCGGAGCGCGAAACTCACGACGGGTGCTAGTGACCCTAGTGCCATCGGGAAGGCACCTTGTTTCAACAATAACCTTTGTATTGTCATCTGGATAGTCAATTTTCCGGGAGACGAGTTCCCCTTGTTCGTAATCATTTCTTAAATTTTGTTCGTAGTTATTTGTTTTTGTTATTCTATTAGATGTCATTTCTTCGTTTCTGTTAGTGTCATAGGATTTTTGAGATGCTAGGTCATAGTTGTCGTCGGTAATATATGGCACTGTTTCATGTTTCGATGAAACCTGTTGAAACTTGGATGAAGACGTGGACGAGCTGGTCGTTGACGAGAAATGTGTGCCATCGTCAGTTTTGCGCACAACTTGCTCATGGGCTGCTGTATTTGAGTAGTCTTCGTTTCGTTTGAGGCTCGTGTTGCCATCGTCGTACTCAGTGACCGCTTGTTTGTGATGGTCTGCTGCGGAGAATTGCCCTTTTCCGCCATCAACGTCATAGCGGCCTTGGATGTCAGCGCGGACCGATTTGACGTGCGTGTGGCCATCGTCGGTCGTTCTGTTCTCGGATTCTACGTTCCACCCGGCGTTCGACAGGTCTTTGAGATCTGGAAACGTGAAAAGGCAGTTATAGTGAGGGTATTGGTTGTGGTGTTTGGTTACTGGTTAATGAGTGTTAGTGCTGTTAAGTTGAGTTCAGGGGGGCGTAGGCACCTTGGCCGCGATATGTGAACTCCTTGGGCGGGGAGCCCGCGTCACGCACTTCCTTGCTCTTCATCGACTGGAAGCTTTGGTCGGCGAACGATTTCACGTGGCCCTGGGTCGACGTGAACTCACAACCTGTTGAAATGGCGCAATAAAACACTAATTCCATAATTTGATACATGTAAATGTACTTGACATTTTCTTAGTCGAATTTTACACAAATTTTTGTATTTTGTATTTCAAGAAGTAGTTTTTGCATCATACCAATATGACATTCAACTAAGATGATTTGATGGAATTCGAATGCGTGGATATCTTTTCTTCATACTCTGTCTAAAACGTAGTACAAAAAAGACAATACTTTGTATTTATTGATGAAAAGGTTTAATCAATGGAACGATAATAAAGACTACCACCTACACATCAACCTCACATTCCTACATATCAAGACACAAGGCGTACATACAATAAAAAAAATCCATTTTAAAAGCTTTAGCATATTCAAATCAAACTTATAAAACTAAACTCGCCAACAAGTTAGCACTTCACGCATGTCAACATAAGTTAACGATCAATCACGCAGACAACGAGACAGCAGAAATTGTTTCTGCGAAATGCATGTTATGTAGAATAACCGCACAGGGTCTGCCTTAATCATCATTATTATATTCTAGATAATCAATTCAGATTGATTGTATTTTAAGGATACTAAATTACTTTTGGTGTTTCATTTTTTTTAATTTAACAATATTTTAGGTACTACGTTCCTACCTTAGATTTTGTAATTTTGTTATTATTTAAGCCGAGTAAATTTAATAAATAATTATTTTCTAGCCACTTGCGAACACAGAATCGTGTATCAACTAAACCATACTCAAAATAAGTTAAAAATATGATCAATTTAACTCTATTTAAATTCAACTTTGAGATATTTGCACTGTAATAGTTTCAATGTATATCCTAATTTATCCTTATATTGAATCCGTAGCCTGGCAATCTAATTGTTTGCATGACTTATGATAGATAATAATTATAATTCATAATTCCTAATTTTTCATATGAAATAAATCTTCCGTCAATTTCACGAACCAAAATTAGGTATAGCGAAATACTGATGCAGGAGATCACCCCCATACTTTGACCACAATATAGGACCTAGTATACTAGATAATCTATATCTATATCTATATCTAATTATACCTTTGCCATCAGCAGTCGGTTCAGGCGAATAGAGGTTTCGGAGCCTCTCCTCTCGAAGGCGGTACATGTGCGCCCGAATCTCTTTCTTGCGAGAGAAATCTTCGGTCTGTTGCCACTGTAAAGCAAAAACTTAATTAAATGCCATTGCTATTTTCTATTTTATCATTTCATGACCAAACTTAGGTAATGTATTTTTAACTTTCGTGGCTGAAGATTTTGCTGTTTTTAATCCTAGCAATTAAACACATGTATTCTAAATTGTAAATTAAATAATTAATTAGAGGTCATTATCATATATTAGGGTTGCCCACCACACGTTAGTATTTTCACAATTATTTAGAACATAGGTATAAGGTAAATTTAATTATCACGTAGTTTAATTAGACTTAAACTAATAATATTTTACAGACAAACCATTGGTGATAATTTATAATGATATTTTAATTCGTGCCACGGTAGCTGTAAACTGAAATTATGCTTAAATATGAAATCAGTTATTGAGAGAAAAAAAAGTTTAAAAAATCAGCACACATTTAAAATAAATAACGTTATAATAGGATCACGTCTTAATATTAGCAGTGAATATTTATTGCTGTAATTTTTTAAACAGACATCTAAAATTCTGATGAACGAATAATTTATGAATGTAAAATGTATAAATTTTTAAAAACAAGTGGCTCTCATACCATACGACGTAACACGTCCTCGTCCCTGATCAACGACACGTCTCCGTCAGACATTCTGTAACAAACAGACATACATATTAAATACGATATATTTTCAATTATAGTCTTAAAAGAATATATTTGATATCGAAAAAGTTGCGTCGATAAAACTAAGATCTAAACGCCTGCACAAATATACAAGCAAATAAGCTAATGCAGGTCATTTTTTACTTTATTTTGATACATATAAAATGTAAACTCGTAATATAAATAAAAAATAAACATTAAAAAAGATCATAAAAGACAAGAAGGGCCAAACGGCAAACCCCAATGTTATTTTATTTTACGAATCTACAATATTTCAAGATCTCCATAAATTATCGTTTATCATGGAGATTTTTAAAATATTATGTTCAAAATTTAAAACCTCAAAACCCAAACATTTAAATGATTTAAACTTTTCATTGTTACAAATAACAATTAAATAGGTCATTAAAACGCGACGGGTCCGACACGACACAATGAATTAATTTTACCTTCAAGCGATTGTGTATGACAACGATTAATAAACATTTATATGCAATCACGACGGGAATTATAATGGACTGGTATCAATATAACTTTAATTTTATGGAAGACAAAGTTAAAGATGCAATTATGTCTTTTATTGATTGCCTGATTTTTATTATAAGGTACATTACACATGTACTACATAGTAAGTAAAATATACGTATTGCTGTCATAGAACAGATAACAGAATCATGCCTAAATTATTATTTAGGTATGTTTAGTCTAATATTTTATAATTTATAAGTTATTTTGTGTGTTTGTTAGTCTGTTAATACTGGAGAAAACAAGCATATAATATGATGTTGTTTCATCACAAAGTATACAGAAAATGATGAAAGTGGTACAGACTTTTAAATGGAGCCTGTTTTGACCTCAAAATGATTCAAAAGCTTCTACGATCGATCGATTTTTGATTAAAATAAAAAGAATTTATGCCCTAACCCAATTAACAATTGCGCACTGCGAAATAATTTAACTTTTTCGATTGAATTTTATTCTCAAGTCGCATAAGGCCGGTCCATATACGCACCCCGCCGCCCTTGTCCCGGTTCGTGTGGACGTGCCCTTATATAGCCGTGTTTTACTCGTTTCGATCATTGTTGGTAATGAAGACAAGGATTTTGTAAATCGTCCATATGGTCTGTGATCGTGGCTTATTTAAGATCACGATGTGTGTAAATGTTAAGTTAGGTATGTGCTACATATGATTATGCAAGCCTCATATCGCGAATGGTTTGCCATTTGAGATAATTTTAGGTTTTAACAAGAGCTTAGACTATTAATGAAACGGCTGATTTATCATTTGGCTATCTAGCTATATGTGTATATAAGTAGGTATATCAAGCAGCATTCGAGCTGCAAAACGTCCTATTACCTATAGTTATCTTCTTCTTATATATAAAAATGAATCGCAAAATGTGTTGGTAAGCGCATAACTCGAGAACGGCTGAACCGATTTCGATAATTCTTTTTTTATTATATTCCTTGAAGTACGAGGATGGTTTTTACTTTTTATGTAGAGAAAACGTAAATATGTTCCACGGGCGAAGCCGGGGCGGACCGCTAGTTGATTATAATTTAAAGACAGCATTCGTGCTTTCCTCAATATTTTAAAGTATTAAATAATAGTTGTTCTGTGTTTAATACTAATTATAAACTAGGTAAAGGATAGAAGCTGATAATTGTAACTCTTTTATGTATTTTGAACTAAAAATGTCCAAGAAACTTTACTAATCTCCCCAAATTTGTATATCTGTAGCAAAAAAATCAAAATGACATCAGTGTGACGTCAGCTAATGGCGGACAATCTGTCAACACGTCACACTAATGGTGCCGTGAAAAATGGCGCCACTAATGTGGACTGATAAAGATTATACGCTTTTAAACATTCAACAGGTCGTGACGAGGAATAGATTTATTTTGACAGAAATTAAGCATTCGTTGGATTTAGATAGGCTTAATTACAACTTGATTGTAAGCTTGATAAGTATTTTAGGTAGGTGCCTACAGTGGACGTGTGGACCTAGCATAATAAAGTTGTATTCAACATTTCATTCAACTAAAAGCTTGTTTAACAATAAGTTGTATCATTTTATCTAATGACTAATCTAGTACAGATAAAATGGATACAAAAAAACTATTGAAAAATTAACTATCTAGGTAGGTAGTAAACTATACGTAAAAGAATAAACAACAGCGCAAAAATTAACAATTAGACCAAACAATAACTTGTTTTCATTTCACTTCTAACAAAGCAAAACAAAAGTAATAATTTTTAAATTTTTAAATAATAAAAACTCATGCAATAATTGAAAAGAAACACGCAAACCAAGCAACATATAATTGTTTGACTTAACAGTAAAGAATAAAGATACAGCTAACGAATCCATAAAAAGGGATCCCAATAAATCTTCAAGTGCAATTTTAATAAATTTCGGGTCCCCGCGAGTGAGGTCACTTTTCTTGGACCTTGAACCGAGTGTAAGCAGGGTCGTTTTATCAAAGATTATGCGAGACATATAAGTTACGTTTTAACCTATTATGTGCATGCCTCTCAGAGGTAAATACACTTTATACAAAAAGGTAAGGTATTAACCTTAAAAACCAATATTCATATAATTTGTAAAAGAAATGTATCTAATTATTTTCGCTTTCGCTGTTAACCTGGGCCTGCGGACATGGAAAGCTCACCTACTTGTCCATGAAATATCTCAGTTATAGTTACTTGTGGTTATACTAATATGCTTGCCTTTGCTCCATATGCAACAAGGGAATAAGATATGTAACAACACATAAGGACAGTGACTTTAAAACAAATAATTTGAACCCAGTTTTGCGCGCCGTCGGGAGCACACATTAAATTGTCATTAAGTTTTCAACTCAAGAGTCGAGAATACAGTTATTAAATGATGAATTTTACGATCTTTTTAATTTTGTAAGTGGGAATACGCAAGGCGCAGTTAAATTATGATTTATAGTATTTATTGTAAGTCACGAAATGTAAAAACGGAATGAAATGGTTTTATGTAAGTACTTTTATAAATTAATTCTATCCACATAAGTTTAATTTCAAAGCAAATGCTCTATTGTAAACATTTAGTTCGAAATTATCGTTATTTAAAACCAGGGAACTCGTAACTTTTTTTCATTAATCGTTGTTGAAAGTATGTTGGAAAATGTGCCTTCTATTAGGAGGCCAAGATACTCTTTAGGTCGTTGCGCCGTTGAAGTATAGTACGACATAAAAGAGATGAAATTAATTATTTTGGAACTAATTCGTTTTTCATTACCTGGCAACCCTGAATTGCCAATGTAGCTGTCAAGTTGAATAAAAATTTGTTGTTTTTTTCATGAAGTGGAGAATTATTGAGATAAAATTGTTATTTAGAACAAGAAATTTAAATAAAAAAGGAGACATCATGAAAAAGGTTAAACGTAGCGGTGTCCGTGATGTCGTGTATAAAGTTTTTATTCGGTGTTTGTCCGAATTTCAAGCTGGAAAGTTATTGACTGATTTGGAAAACGTTTACAAACGTACAGCAGAATATACCGGTGAGATTCCATTTATTTTTGTTCAGTACTACGTAAAATAGAATATTCCATTAGTGACGAGTGTTTAATGTATGTATGTATGGCGATTATTACGTTTTCGCAATTTAATTTGAGGTTATTTGTATGTAAACAAAAACTTGTTTTTATAGTGCGACCAGCACAATTTGAGTCAAGAAGTTATATCCAATCCAACCAGCCTCAAATAAAGTACCTAGTTTAGATTTTACTACATAGTATAGTGATAATTGTTTTCATACAGCTATCTATTAATCAATCAAACCATAAGAAAAAAAATCATATTTTAGATTTAGCTTACTAACTACTTACTAGTGTAGCGCAGGGACGCTGGCCTCCTACATTAAAAAAAAAATAATAAAATAAAGGAAGTTTTAGTTTTAAGCTACTATAAAAAAAAAATGGTTGCCTGTAAAGTCGGTTTTACGGGCGAAGATTTTACGTGACAACGTCTTTTTCTCGATCATAGTTGAGTGGGAGAGAGACGCAAGGCATTCGGCGGGCCTCTCTCTCGTTCGGTGACTCATCGTAACGTTACCGAGCGTTACACTTTTTCATAAGTGACTCCCAGTCGCAACCTAATTTAAGACGTTGTCACGTCAATATGTTAAATGTACTATTTGATTTTATTCATCTTAATTCGTTTGTTATAGGGGTTTCTGAAAGCACAGTACGCAGGATAGTAGAGGAAGGGAGTAGAAATGAAGGCAAATTTTCAACGCCAGCCAAACATAGGAGAGGTACTTCGAAACAGAGTGATGATCAGTCCTTTGAAGGAGTAGAATATTTAGATTTTGATGAATTATATTAATGTACAAAATTTATCTACAAAAAAAAAATAAAAATATTTAGTTTTCAAATCGCCTTGTTTTTTTTCTACCCGACGGACCCAGAAAGAGGGTAATGTGTTTGAGCTGCATGTATGCTTGTTTGTTTGTATGTTTGATTCTATGTGCGCCTCTGCAGTCTAAACACTTGACCGATTTTTATAAAATAACTAATTCCAAATACATTTAAGTAAAATTTGACCTAGGTAGGTCAATTAAAATACTAATGTATTTTTGTCTTAAATTTACACTATTGCTACAATGAAACAATTATAACGGTTTAAATCGTGGTATTTATTTTAGATTATATTATACAGATTTTTAGATTTTTATTCTATAGTATCAAGATCGCTTGCGTCGCAGTATCAGTGTTGCTATATGAGCGACGGTGGCGCCCTCATTTATTTTCATCTCTTTTGTGTCGCACTGTAAGTAAGTATTAGTAAGTATTTCTTATAAACTATTGCCAAGAAGACGTTACGATACGAACCATTTTAAGGATATTGAGAAGGAAAAATATAAAATCTAGCGAACTTTCCAAATAAGTAAGTGTTATTCTTACTAATATTCAAGATTTAGTTTTTCTTAAAAATTTTGACTATCGGTACTCTGCATCGGTCTTGCGTCTGAATAAAAATTCTTTGATCTTTATTAAAAGAAATGTAAATATTTTTAAACATCCATTAATAATGTGATCACGTCTCACGCCTTTTGTTTTGGAAATTTCAAGAATTGGACATGACCCACATATATAGATATTGAATTACTTATACATATTGGTGATCTTGTAATTATATCATTATTTATTTTTCATTCTTGAGAATTATATTCTAAGACATAATTCTCAAGAATGAAAGTTGAATATGATATAGAAAAAAATTAAGTACCTATTAAGCATGTGTAAATTAAGTATCATCATAACTATTCATTGAATATTGTGTATAATATAGCCATACCTAGAAAAATAAATAAATTGAATTTAAATGAAACCTTGTATACTATTGTTATAATATGATACAATTAGGAGAAGATAAAATGGGGCAAATTGAACCACCGGCATTAGTAAAAAATAATTTTGAAGAAACAACCCGACATTATTTAAACTAAAAACATTACCTTTCTGTCTTCAACGTAGTCGGGTAAAAATAGGATGTGACACTTTCACTGTCTCTTCACAGTTCAAAAACTGATTAATATTCAAAACACAAAGCTCTTTACATACAAAATAACAGATGTATCAATGTTAAGGTAATGTTATGCAAATTCAAATACATAATACAATATAATATTTTATACTTTGAGATTTTAAATACCACCGTATTTTTTCCAAATTAAGTACTTGGTATCTACTTATATATTATTTAGTATGTATTCCTTTTTTTCAAAATACATACTAAAATAGAAACTAGAAGGCACTAGAAAAATAAAATAAATTTCAACCTACAATATTATTTTAAAATTTAAATAATGGGGATTGAACCCACTCCCTCTGACGCATAGGTCACTAACCGCTGAGCTATTGGCTTCAAATAATAACAAGGTTTTAGTAACAAGATGTTAAACACTACTTTCGGGTTTTATTACATACTTGGTTATTATCATAATGTGTTTTGTTGTTAAAATGTTATCTTAAGTATGTTACTGAAATACTTGTATTTAGCACAATGGATTCCGTTTTATAAATGTTTATGTTTTCGATAATAATTCTCAAGTCCCGATGGTTTTTCGTCAAATACAATATAAAGAAATTAAATCTAATGATATGGGATAAATACAAGGAATAAATACAAAATTAAATAAATAAATAACTTAATAATTCAGGACAATTTTCACACACAATCTGGTCCCATAATAAGACTTCGCTTGTTATGGAAAATAAAATAATATAGATCAGTTTATTCCGGCATAACGTAGTTTTCCTAAAATAAATTTAAAGCCTACTAAGTAGTTCTTAGTTTATCTGTGGTAATAGACAAACTGATAACTACTTAGCAGGATTACTAGACAGTTAACAACTATAATATAAACAAATGAACGGTCTAATATAGTTTCTTCTCAGTTCTTGTAAAAGTTTTAAATATTTTCACTCATTAGTAATAGATAAGTAAAAACTACTAGGTACCAAAGAACGGAAAGTGCAAATCACAGGATCCTCATAATAAGTTATTTTGACCGGATCTAGGAATGTGGAGTACACAAGTATAGCATATATTTCAACAGAGTACGCAATGAATAACTCATGGTTTTTACTTTCATGGAAAGTCGATGGTGAATCATTTCACTGTCTTTTTAGGGTTCCGTAGCCAAAATGGCAAAAACGGAACCCTTATAGTTTCGTCATGTCCGTCTGTCCGTCTGTCCGTCTGTCCGTCTGTCACAGCCGATTTACTCGGAAACTATAAGTACTACAGTGATGAAATTTGATGGGAATATGTGTTGTATGAACCGCTACAAAAATATGACACTAAATAGTAAAAAAAAGAATTGGGGGTGGGGCCCCCCATACATGTAACTGAGGGATGAATTTTTTTTTTTCGATGTACATACCCGTGTGGGGTATCAATGGAAAGGTCTTTTAAAATGATATAAAGTTTTCTAAAAAACATTTTTCTTAAAGTGAACGGTTTTTGAGATATCAGCTCTCAAAGTCGTAAAAAGTATGTCCCCCCCCCTCTATTTTTATAACTACGGGGTATAAAATTCTAAAAAAAATAGAGGTGATGCATGCTAATTAACTCTTTCAACGATTTTTGGTTTGATCAAAGTATCTCTTATAGTTTTTGAGATAGGTTGATTTAACTGTAATTTATTATATTTGCTGCTACGGAACCCTTTGTGCGCGAGCCCGACTCGCACTTGGCCGGTTTTTGTTATATATTGTAGTTTATTCGGATTTCCTCCTCCTTGATACAGTATTTTAAGTGTTTTAATTTAGAGGTTCCAGGCGATATGATTGTAATTTTTTAATTAATATTTCATACAAATATAGCAGAAAGGTTAAATCAAATTATAAAAATATGTTAAAGACATTAAAAATATAATAGAGATCAAAAGATAATGTTTTTATTGAAAAGCTCCATATTTTTTAAATTAATTTTTTTTGCAAAGGAATTCGTTTTATTTAATTGATCATGTCTCATGTCGGCTTTAACTTGATGTGTTCTCTTTAGGAAATACCACCTCCGTACTCATTTACATACCCATTTTATATTCTAATCAAGTTTTTGGCTTTTAAGCATCTGTGTTGAATGTTGATGTTATTACATTCTTGCTAATAAATATATCATATTACTTAAAATTTCGAATAAAATAATATTATACATATGAGGTAAACCGTATAAACTAATCGGCATATAATTCAAAGATTGATAGCTTAATAGCTACATAATTTTATTAAATATTTATTTATTTATTGTAATTGTATTACTTCAGTAGCATAGTAAATCAGCTAAACATTACAATTTGTCGCATTTCGATCCCACTCAAATAAACATTGGCATAATGAAGGCAATATTTCATATGCAATTACGTCCAGCAAGGACGAAACAATGGACGCGACAAATATTTCCGTAATGAAAAAACTACGAAATAACACCTACAGCTAAATGACTAACTGAGCTAATGATTGCCTTATTTACTAGCCTGTGGTTATCGATATTTATTATATGCCTTGCATTATGAATAATATCTCTGCCTTCGATGGCGTTTAGCTCAAAAACTGATAATTTCATACTAACGTACTAACTGCAGTTTGTTGATTAGTTTGCGATAATCTCAGGAACACGTACCGATTCGAATTGGAAAAAAAATTGTGGTGGATAGTAGACGGGAAAAGCTGTATGACTATATGACATCACTCAACCAATATGAGCGGAGCAACAATGAAAAGCGGGAAAATGTTCCTTATTAAGAGCTTCCGCTGCAAAAACTTTAACTATATTATGCAAAAATCATGTTATGACGAAATTTTCCCGCTTGTAATGTGCTAATAGTTTTCGTCTCAAATGAATGCAGGTGAAACCGCGGGTCACAGCTAGTTTTATATTAGATGTCTGCGGTTTTGCATCATATACTTCAAGAACTCGAGATTCATTCTCTTTAGTCATAATTTATTCTGCGTTGTATTTAAAATACTTTAGAAAAATCATTTTCATCTACAGGTACCTACGTTGTGTGCCGAACACACGTGTCAGAAGTGAAACTTCCTTGGCAAGATTCTAAGATTCCAAAAGCGTCGCCTTGACTAGACGGTACTGCGACCTTGAAATTTTACTCTCAACGCGCCTAAAAAAGTTTCATTTCAAAAGTTATTTTTCCCACGTTCTTTTAAAAATA
The DNA here is from genome assembly GCF_061535455.1 of Colias philodice. NCBI lineage: Eukaryota > Metazoa > Arthropoda > Insecta > Lepidoptera > Pieridae > Colias > Colias philodice. Next base: position 11,464,001 of record NC_143098.1, on the reverse strand, counting down.
GAAAAACATCAAGTCTAGAATTTTAGTACACATCTCCGTAAAAAGACTAAAGCAAATAAAGCCTAAAGTTAGTGCTTACGTCATGTTCATGATATAAGCATTATTTAATTTCATCGAACTGGTTTTATGCAATCTTACCTTTTATAGCAAGTCGGTATCGCCATATGGTCATTAACGGGTGCGTGCACATTATTCAAGTATTTCTTTTTAAATTTAGTCATTAGTGTTCTAATTAGGTGACCTGGGTGGTATTATAGCACTATCACACCCCGGACACTCCATACAAAATTATCATTTTGACAGTCACAATGTAGAGACTGCAAATGTGTGTGTTATGTCACTTATGCAGTATTATTTCAACTTGGAAAAATGACCCGGGGCTGTATTATGACCTCTTATTTCACATTATACATATTATAGCTCGTCTAGCGTCTAGGTCGAGGTACTGTCTCTGCATTGACTGATGTTGTTGATAACATTTTGACCGCGCAAGATTCGGGCATGAGCACTGCTATTGTCTTTCTTGACTATACTCGAGCCTTCGACACCATCAATATACCTTTACTTTTATCTAAGATGTCGTTTTACGGGTTAAGCAAGGAAGCGGTCAGTTGGTTCAGTAGCTATCTCAGCAATCGTACACAAACAGTAGCACTTCGCAAGGAGGACGGGTCGTGTATTCTCAGCAAAGGGTGGTAACTAGGGGAGTCCCACAGGGCTCCATTTTGGGCCCACTTCTCTTTATACTATATACCTCCGATATCACCAGCGAGATAATGCATAGTCGATACCATCTTTATGCGGATGATATTCAATTATACATCTCATTCCATCCGTCCCGAACTCCTGAGGCTATTGCTGAGCTAAACTCGGACCTGATGCGCATATCACAGTGGTCGGAGAAAAACTCACTTGTCCTTAATCCTACAAAGACCAAATTTATGGTTTTAGGGACACCGAGGATGGTCGAAAAAGTGATTGGATACGATTTAACATTAAAAATTGAAGGGCAAACTATAGATCGTGTCGTAGAAGCTCGTAATCTTGGATTTGTATTCGATGAGAACCTCAGATTCGAAAAGCACTTCCACACAACTATATCGAACTGTTTCTATAGGTTAAAGCTACTGTATCGCATCAGAAACTATATCACCACACCCTTACGTATAAGGCTCTGTGAGGCACTAGTTCTCTCGAAATTTAACTTCGGAGATACTATGTACGGTGCAATATTGCTAGCAAGGACCAAGAATGCCATACAGCGGGTTCAAAACGCGTGTGCTCGGTTCTGCTGGGACATACCGCCAAGAGAACATGTTACGCCATATCTAATCCAGGCAAAAACCCTCAATATGGAAAGACGCAGGCGCCTTCACTTTGCTGTGATGCTTTTTGAGGTGGTGACGTCACAGATACCAAAATACCTTTTTAATAAACTTAGGTGGGTAGGTGATGGCTCACACTTCACAAGAGCATCAACATACATGATGATTATGCCCAGATACCATACAACCGCCTTTAGAGGCAGCTTTGTATACAACGCAACTAAGTGTTGGAATAATCTACCGCCGCCGATACGTGAGTCAATATCTAAAAATTCTTTTAAGAATAAATATAAAAAACATTTGATTAACGAATTCGTCGGAAAACCTTAGTTGCGTTGTATATAACAGTTTATTATTATTATAATATATACGTATTATATAGTATGCAATATAGTTGTATTCTTTTAATTCCTTATATGTATTTATAAACTGTGGTTATTTATTATTATGTAAATATATATATATATCTTATATATAAAAATGAATCGCAAAATGTGTTGGTAAGCGCATAACTCGAGAACGGCTGAACCGATTTCGATAATTCTTTTTTTATTATATTCCTTGAAGTACGAGGATGGTTCTTATGTAGAGAAAACGTAAACATGTACCACGGGCGAAGCCGGGGCGGACCGCTAGTTTAGAATATAAGTTCCTGGGTAGATAATAACCCTTAAAATCGTACAGTGTGAACTAGCCCTTTCTCACCCTCTTGGGCTTTAAGTGCTATTGTAAAACTTTTTTATTTCATTTGTAGGGCGCGAAGTTGTTTTAATGACTGAATTGAAAAACTCCTAATGAATTTTGTGTTATACGACGGGAATTAATTCCCAAACCATTTTAACACCTTTCATTAAAAATGGCTCTGGAAGTTATTCGAGCTCTCTTTAATGTCGAGTTTTTGTTCACCATCTATAGTAGGTTAAGTGCTATCTACTAAATCAACAATTCTCCTATTTTAACCGACTTAATTACGAGTACTTATATTTAAAAGTATCACTGATTCAGTGGGAATTTATACTAAATTCTCTCAACCACTTATATGACGAGATGGAAGGCAGCAGTAGAGCTTGGTGATTGGTCTCTATCTACCTAAGAGAGATCTCTTTATACTATGATCAAAATACACTGCCTAAACTGCATATATTTTTTATAATATAAAAATGAATCGCAAAATGTGTTGGTAAGCGCATAACTCGAGAACGGCTGAACCGATTTCGATAATTCTTTTTTTATTATATTCCTTGAAGTACGAGGATGGTTTTTATGTAGAGAAAACGTAAATATTATGTACCACGGGCGAAGCCGGGGCGGACCGCTAGTATATATATATATATATATGTATATAAGTATATGTATTTCACAATATGGGTAGAATAACCGCAATATATTATATTCTATACATGCAAACATATATAATTATTTTATTTCTTAATTAATTGTTTTATTATCTAACAGCAGAGAGAGACACTTTAGACTTAAGCATTTTGTTGTCTGGTGGGGCCCTGAAAACCAGCGCTATGCTGACCATATCGGCATAGCATAAGCTGAGCGGCCTTACCCTTTAGGTCGCCAGTCGCCACACAAATCATATTCTTAGTTTTAATTTTTATGTTAGATTATATTTAAGAGTGTATTTTTATATTATTTCTTTTTTTTTTGTTTGTGTTGGTGGTGGTAATTTGGTGTGCCTAATAAAAATTATTTTATTCTTATTCTTATTCTTATAGCGCCATCTCTTTCTCACACTGGGAATAAAAGTGCCACAGAATACATAACGCTACAGAACGGACACTCTCCGCCTCCCGCCAAAATTAAACACTTACCTCACCCCGCACGATCAGTCTAAAAATGGGCCACATTTTTCTGCAAGGACGATACGCAACGAAGATTGACAACTCTAATCAAATTGACTTAATTCTTAAAGTAATTTTATTATTTTTTGGATTTGTGATTATCGTTTTTCGTAGAAAATGGTAAGATATTGTGCTGTTTACGGATGTATTTCATCAGAAAAACGCGAATTTTTTTTTACGCTAGTCACAAATGTGCCAAGTGCCAACCACAGGTGCCAACCATAAAGCGTTAAGCTGATTTGTCGAGAATTTAATTTAAATCCTAGGGCATAAGCACAGGCATAAGCCGAAGAAATTGATAAGATTTTTAGTGGAAAATCTCTTCAATTGTGATGGTTCTTTTTCATGTAATTTTTGGTGAAAAAAAACGTAGCATCCAGAAAATGTAACGGTCTCATGTGAACTAATTTTATGATTGATTTCTAAAGTTCGTTTGATTATTGAGTTCAATAGCATTTCCTACCACTCACTTACAATTCTTTAAATCTATACTAATATTATAAAGCTGAAGAGTTTGTTTGAACGCGCTAATCTCGGGAACTACTGGTCCGATTTAAAAAATTCTTTCGGTGTTAGATAGCTCATTTATCGAGGAAGGCTATAGGCTATATATCATCACGCTACGACGAACAGGAGAGGAGCCACGGGGGTGAAACCGCGCGGAGCGGCTAGCATTGAATATAATTTCAATACTTGCTCTCATTTATGCCTCATGCCAATAGCAACACCAATCGAAACAATACACAATGGGAAGGCAAGTTGCGCACAATCGACAGGTTTCTATAGAAGTTACTCATCAGGATCCCTTTTACAGGGTTCACGTGAATAGCTCTTATAGGCTATGAGGGTTGAATATCATCCTGTATATAAATTACATCATTGTGAGGACTGAGGTTTGTTATTGCAGCTTTAAGATTAAGTGTGGTGATGACTTTTATTTTTTACATCCATACGTGTTTAGGCTTTAAAGATAAATATTAAACCTTTTAATGTGATAATTTCAGAAAGTACTATTTTGAATAGAAACATTATTTTTCGCTAGATAGTTCATTTATCAAGGAAGTTTCCGTTCATACGTGAAAAATGCTTTAAAAATATAATATTCGATGTAGACGAAGTTGCATGTAGAACTAATGTAAATCAAAATGGATGGTGTTTTCGATTTTACCGTTCTAGCACGAATTAAACAAGATTTGTTTATATAAAAAGTATAAACAAGGCATAATTTCATAGATATCATGACGCTAATTTCCGTAATTATGACTATTGACTAGTAATAAAATAACATCACATTTAAAGTGATCTCACGAATTATTCATCTAATAGATTTTTCTTAAAAAATAACTTAATTTTGTCTACACTTATTTGTGCCCATCGTTATTCAATATGTAATCTCTCATATTGTTTAACTATAGTTATTTATGGCAAGAGGAAGTTTGTGCACGCAGCGCCATTCCCAGAAAATATTTATCAACGTCTCGCAGACTTCAACAAACAGACATACGACACTGTTTACTATTTTTATTTCCTTTTGAATTATTGCAATTGAACTAGCTTAAAGATATTATTGAATGATCAAACTCGATCATTTTAGATTATCCATCTACTTAGGTATATGCTATAAATTATATTCGTATAAGTAATTCATTGTATTATTGTATAGGTACTTATAGGTTTTTGATTAAAAGACAGAAATGGAAAATCACACAAAATATTCTTATTAACGGAAATAAGTCACTAATGAATAATTAAAAGAACTCTAATGGTAACAAATAATATAAATATCTATATTAATAAGTGGGATGTTAATCTACGGAAAACTATGTTAAAAAAAGAGAAACATATTAAGGTGCCGGTAAATTATATAATTATTTAGTGATTAATTTAACATTAAGTTTTATATAACAAGAAACTATATAATTTACGGTAGATTATTCTGTCCGTGAACTCACTCGCTGTTCGAATTTTGTTTAGACCCCGTTAAAAAGTTAATAAAGAAATATAATTTATTATAAATTCTATTTATATCAGATTTATTTATGACGGCAGCCTATTTATAGCGATACAAGGTCATAAATTCACAAACCGATTCGCATGAAGCCCGAAGGTACACACATACAAACATACAAACATATAGATAGATATAAACGAGACCGGTTTGTACGATGCACCAGGGGTGCGCTAACAAGATATCCAATTTATATTTTTATGGAAATTTATATTTTTATCCGACTGTCTTAAGTCATAGAGAAAACTTTGTGTAAGTTTATCAAGATTGGTTTAAAAATTTAAATGATCGTTTGAACGAACCAAAATGATATAATATTAAATTGGTTGATATTTGTTTATAACGCTATCAAAATACTTTTTTTTCATGCACCTAAACTAATAGGTACATCCTACAAATGTTATTAATGTAAAGTTTGTTTGTATTGTATGTATATTTGTAAATTTTAAACCAACAAAACGATAACACAACATGTTTAACAGAACTTTAAAACCTATACCTATATACATTTTATTATAGGATTTCAACCTTTGAACTCAAAGGCAAAATTAGTCTACTATCAGTAACTAGTCTAGACTTAATTCCTGTAAGATGACAGCCCTAGGAATCCCGATTCAGGTTTTGCGGCGGGCCGATCCCCCGAGTACTGTATGGGTATCTAAAGTTTTACAAAATAACATGAACTTCGCGTTCACGGCGCTTTTTCATTCAATTTAACACGATTAACTAGACTACCCAGTTATTCTAGTGTTCATAAACTATTATTATTAACGTGTGTTTGTCATTGTTTATCGTTGAAGCTTTCCGGAGCTTTTCGGCTTTAGAGTTATTCTTCAATATATAAATATATAGCTTTCAAACGTTGATCTCCCTTATTCTTATCAAGAGAAGATAAGAAGCGACGTTCTTGCGAAACAGTAACAAATAAGTAAAAGTTAACACAGCATGCACTAATTAAATAGAGCTAGATATTTTTTAAATAGATATTTTTTAAATAGAATACAATCATGTTATTAAACAACGGGTATATCCGTGCATCGAGTGAGTAAAACCGCGTGCTCAGCTAGTGTCAAACGGAACAAGACACAAAACGGAACTTGACATTGGCATTGACTTTATTTAAATTGCTTTTAAATGAGAAATGATGACCGGCTTGGGCATACTTTTGAGAGGAGGCGGCTTAATAGCTTAGTCTTACCTTTTACATATCATAAATAGTATCAATGGAAGAAATAGAAACAATATTCTAAAAATGTTTCTCACTTGAAAACTCAGACATGGATAACCATGTGAATAAAACAAACACCTCATATTATAACACACGCTAACCATTTAACCAAAGATGTTAGAGGCGTCTTTAAAACACGTAGGTATATAATATATCCAAAACAATCTGCAGAGGAATCCATTAGTACTGTACAACACATTGTAACTATCTGTACATCTATGCTAAGTAGACATTTCCATTGTAACCTTTTATTGTACCCACGATATATCACGAAAACAGACCCTAATATGGGCACAAAAGAACGAATATGCCATGACGTCATTATGCAAGCAGTCTTACACCTTAGGGTATTAACTGTAGGATCAAGGATATTATATAGCGACTCGTGTTCATTTATAAACATTTTTAACAAAAAACTAAACCGCCTTCAAATGGTCGGAACCACACAAAATTTAAATGAGACCAAACCAAGACCAAACGGAAAGCAAATAAAAAAATCATAATCAAAATCGGTTCATCCAGTCGCAATATCCGAAGTATGAAACACAAAAAATGCAAACGAATTCAAAACGGCCTTTTTTGAAAACTCTCCCAACTTAGAATATAAAATTGTTTGTCTGTAAAGTCGGTTTACTGACGATAGTTGAACGTGACAACGTCCGATTGTGCCTTTTTGTCGCTCGTTCCGCGCTCTCGCTTGCACTTCAAGCCTTACATGGAACGCCTCAGAGCGAGGTAACGCCGCATGAGTCATGTTTTTTCGTGCGTGCAGCCGGCTCTATCGAATTATAAGACGTTGTCACGTCAAAAATAAATGCTACAGATGAGCCACAACATTGTACTTCACTACTCATACGTTTATGAAACATCTCATAAAACTTTACAAATGAACCAACGCCTTTAACAATGTTGTTCAGCGGTAACTGAACGTTACGGTCCGAGAAATGACCGTAGAAATGGTCACTATATTTCGATTGGTTTTAGAGCTGGTATCTTTATGTTGTTACACTACCTTGACCCGTTCCTATTTATTGTAAAGGATTTGATAGACAAAAAGGATGATAATTTGTGAAAATAATAAGGATAAGTCTATATTCAAAAGTTCAAACCACAAGTCACAACTCTCGTAGTATCTGACGACATCTCTCAAACGAAAGTTATAAATATTTCACAAAATCTAAGCCTCTTAACGCTGCGCTGGAAAAACATCTCAAAATGCGTGAAACTGGGACAAAGTATGACAATTTGTGAATCAAAAACCTTCACAACGTGATACAAATACAATACTACATAGGTAATTCTATTTACAATTCCAATAAACTACATTAAAAACATGTCAATAAATTCGCACGAACAAATTATGCAGTCATGACTGTATTAATGCCAAGGCGTCGATACAAGCAAATTTTATTTTCACAAGTGACATCATTCCAACTGTACCGAGAAAGGAATTATCAATTATTATAATGTTTGAGACACCCGCGCGAAACCGCGAGTTTAGTCTGCCAGTTTAGAAAACAATTCGATTTAACCAAGGTAAACTTTGGTATAAAATTTCATTAAACACTAAGAAGATAATACTTACTTAAATATTTTTAAAGGTACAGTGAAAAGTCGATGACATTAGAAAGATAGGAAATCCTAAATCAACCTTCATTCATGAAACAAAACAACACGACTCTCCCAAATGTCCAAACTTAAATCAATTTGACAATAAAAAAATTATAATCCAAAGAGTTCAAACAAAATACCACGAATACTAAACATTACAGGTCAAATCCGAAAACAGTAGTAGGGACAGTGTACTAGAATAGTATTATATTATCTATGGACTGTGGTACAGGTAACCTAGGTTATAAAAATGTACCACAATACGTGGGGGAAGACTGGTGGGCGAACCGCGAAGTGATACCTTACGTCACCGCTTATTTCTCACCTAATTGTAGTTTAAGTAAATATAAATTTATTACGACAGATCACGACTAGATCCCAATCTCTTCCTTTGCGGTTTATCTGTAATCTAGATACTTAATAAATTTATTGTTTAAGGGTTGTAGCCATTTTTAGACAAGCGTGAAGGCACATTTAAGGTATAATATTATAATAAGTACTTATTTCCGTTAATAAACAACGTAACTTATTTTTATATATTTTATATATTTTCTTGTACCATGTCGTTTGATATCATTTATGTTATAACATAGACACAAAACACATGGCATTTTTAATCAAAGATTTGCATATAATAAAGATTTGGTTATTTGAAAATCAGTTTAGGGAAGTTGATATATTTTTTAATAAGAGAACAAGTTAGCCCGAAAACATAGAAACACGTCGACATAGACATAGAAGTTAGCCCGAGAACGATTTTAGTTCTTCAGAATAAGCAGCTTGATGGATTTTAGATTGATAGGTGTCGTTAAATAAGTCTCAATAATTACTGTTAGTGTCATTCATCACATCATATATCATCATAATATAATGATCTGCATGTGTAATTGCATACACAATCTACGCAAATATTATAAAGTGGTAACCATAAACAACTATTTCCCGTCAATGAAAGCAATATTTGATTGTACGTTAGTTTATGAACTCAAAACTGTGTTAAAAAATAAAACAGGCAATATTTTAATATCGAGTAAACACAAGCGGAACCGGGCGGGTTCCTAGTCTAGGATAAAATATAACATTGTACCATCTGGTATGTCTGTCCCTCTATTAACCAATCATTGATTGACACAAGCTCCTATTATATGAAACAGTGGGCTCTTGTTTCAAGATAAGGACAAATTAACGATTGATTACTTAATTAGTTGAATAACTCAACGTTATCTGTTATTTATTTTAGAATGTTTGTTACTCTTAATTTGTATTGAAAAGAGCTGGTATAAACGCAACACTACCAACTGCCAAGTGCCAAGTGAACAAAAGATGTAGTTATAATTATAGCTTAGACTTCGAAAAAGATGGCTTCTTTTGTCGCAAAAATAAAGGACAAAGGCCCTAAAGCGATTTTAAACTATCGCCCTTTAACTTAATAAGGTTGAAAGTTTGGTAATGTAAAGTTCATGCAAGGGAAGTCGAGCAGAAAGCTATTCAGAGCTTAAGAATTAATATTTGTTTACTAGAACAAAAATATTAGAAAACTGAACTTAACTTTATAAAAATAAATACATATATCAAACTCTAACATTCCTCTACATCGTGAAGAAACTAAATATACATGAAAAATACGCTTACCAAGTTCAAAATAGATATATAAAGTACGCGAATGCGCAGGCGCAGGCGACAGACGGTCGCGGCGCGCTCGCAGGATCTAACGAAGGGTTCGAGTCCGGGCTACCCACGCATTGTGGTGAGGTTACATGGAGACGAGTTAAGACTATAAATTAGTAGACTTTAATTATAATTTATACTAGTGTAGTAGAATTACGAGTTATTTTAAAAGGCATAGTTATTGAGTCAATAGCTACTGTTAATCAGTCTGGAGCTTCAGAAAAATAAAATCAAATAAATATGCCGTCGCTTTGAGTAAATTATGTATTTATTACGTTCTTTCTTTTATTTAGATGTTAAAGTTTGTCCAATATCTTGGATGAACCCATTTATTTCTATGCGTTCAGATTTTATAATAATGCTTCGAACAAGATTTGTGTAAGATACAATATTGTTTCACTTGTAAAGCATAGTTTTTTTTTTTTGTTTTTGAACGTACTGCCACAGAACACTAATGCAGTGCTACATCAAACATTGACTGGTATCCTAGGACCTAGAGGCATCAAGTACATACCTAATATTATGTATTTTAATACAGATTATACTTGTACTAAAAGAACCACAATGCTATGAGACAAAGTGATAAAGTTTTCATTTAACTTTTACTAAAACTATTACTGTAGCAGTAAAAACCTTATGTTAAGGAAGTAAGGAACACATCATCATAATTATTCTATCCAAAACTAAAATGAACTCTGAAATGCGTGTAAAATAGTTGAGCATTTAATTCACAGGAAACATAATTTTAGCGACTCTGTGTGAATTAGTATGTGGATAAATGATCCTAAACAAACAGATCTTCGGGCGATTGTTCAAATAATTAAAATATATTTAAAACCTTTTAATCTTTTAAAGTGGGTAAAATTGAAACTTGCTTATCTGTGGTTTTGAAATATTAATTTATGATGTAAATTTTTTATAATAGTCCAATATAGGAGCAGAACATACAAAAAATAATTAAAGTGGATCATAAAATACAACGAGTAGGTAAATGGATATTCATATATTTAACTACCTAATTACCTATGTATAAGTTAGTATCTATACCTATACTTTATAGTTTAGGTATTTTCAGTCTACTGAAGTCTGTATGTTTGTTAATGGTAAATGGTAAAATTATGTTATGATGATTCAAAAGGGCTTCTAGGAAAAGTCTTATTGAATAAATACATGTTTGAGAAAAGTTGTAGATATCTTTTAACACGACACACAAACTATCTTCAAACAAAATTTTATCTTAAACGATCAAGTGATATAAATATGCTATTTTGGTACAATATTAGGTTACCTAGACTAGCAGCATGTAGCCCCAGGCTCCAGCAAGTGGTCAGTACTGTCAATGTCGTGTGAACGGTGCCGCTGACATCATTGAATCAGCTCTAAGATTATCAATGTATTTGAATAATTATTTGTAAACAAGAGAGAAGAATAAATAAGCAACTTCAAATATTACATTACAATATTGCTCTGCCTTCTGAACTAGGTAATTACCTGTATCTCAGAAGGCAGTGCCTTCCCTTACAAGTTCCATATTACATTATATTTGGCAAGTAAACAAAATAAATGACTAATAATAATAATAACGTCGAACATGTAGTATTCGATATTCGTAAAAAGTTTATCTGTAACTAGTTTTTCGCTTCTTAGCTTAGCTTAGCTTCGCCCGCGTAGTCAAAGGAAAACCCGCATAGTTCCCGCTCTTGCGGGTTTTTGGAGATAAAAACTATCCTATGTATCTATCCAAGGTTCAGCAGTTTTTGCGTGAAGGAGTTACAAACAAACTTTCGCATTTATAATATTAATTATTTAGTATTTTAAACATTTATTGGAACAATGTATGAATGTAAACTCGTCTGTGATTATTTTATACAAAAACAAAATAAATGTATTTAGGTAAATAGATTAGTCGGTAATAAGTTATTTGCATGACATAGGCTTTTAATAATCTCGATGCAACGTCCGAGTATCTATTCAAATCCTATTAGGTATATTGGATACAACATATTATTACATATTATACCTACTTCAAATGAAATAACCATTCGATAAATCGAAATTATATTAGAAACAAGCTGTTACCCACGGTTTCACCCGCGTGACTCCACTCCTGTTGGTCGTAGTGTAATGATATATTATAGCCTATATCCTTCCTCGATAAATGAGCTATCTAACACCGAAAGATTCAAATCAGATTAATAGTTCCAGAGATTTGCGATTTCGAACAAACAAACAAACTCTTTAGCTTTATAATATTATTTTTAGTATAGATTAAAGTTAATAAAGACTGGAAAAAGTTTAGTAATATTATTTAGTTAAGTCCTTATATTATATCGTACGTTTTACACAACTATTAAATAACAAAAAGGTGCGCATAGACAAAAATAGACGTTACGTGAGATTAATAGAATAATTTCCAACCAATTCTCTCAGAGGTCAATATAACTGACATAGATTAATTTATGACATAATTAAATGAATTATTTCTTCTGTTTGACTTTACAGGTAAGTATGTAGATTGTAGATGCTTGTTTTATATGAATTGGTAATAAAGCTGAATGTCTTTAGGATAAATTAAATTTTGTTATTCTTTTACTCAAAAATTAGGATTAAATTTGTAAACAGGTACAACTATAAAGAATCAGTCGAAAACCCCTATGATAGGTACGCTCGTAATTGAGAACATATTTTGTCGTTACAGGAATGTCTGTTAAATTCTATATTTTTACGTAAATCACGGAAATGATAAAATGTAATTCACCACATTAAATGAAGTCATACATACAATAGTCAATACATACAATTAGAGAGACCGACAGGAAGTGATCTCATAAAATATTAACATGCAGTTAATGTAGTTTATTTTCAATACAGGTAATACTAATATAATATTTATCATATAACAATCGCAAAACAATACATTTATCTCGAAGATAATAAAATGTCAAACAATAACTGAGAGATTTGAACTGCGCATAAACATCGTTAAATATTTACAAATAACGATTGTTTCAAGCGTGGGTGTGATGTATATGTCATTGTTATAGATTATCTGTGCTCTTGTGATTGGCAGGAAAATTATATCACGTATTAGAAATTGTAAAATAACCTCAAAATTATAAATGATAACCTAGTAATTTCTATTTTACTGTAAGAAAACTATTTTTATGAATTTCGATTTCATTTTGAAAGTCTTTAAAATATAATAAAAAATCCATATAAATGACATAAGTAATATCATATTATAATAGAATAAATAATTACAAAGATTTATATTTGTAAATAACAATAACGCATACTTTATCTGTTCTGCTAAATTTATGACACAAAAGTGGCCATCAGCAAGTTATAAATAACTGTTAATTAATGTCAAATACTTCGTCATCGATTGCTTAGCCGTTCTGGGTATTGATATCAAATATACACAGAACAAATTTCCTCTTCGACTGTTTACAAATAATTATAATGTGTCATCGCTTCTTGCATTATTGATGTACATAAATTAATTTAAAAAAATATGAGTGTTTGTATGTGCATCACACTGCAAGGGAGGGGTTATATTATTTTACAAGAAAGTAGTATAAATGGCCAGAAGCTTTCTTTTACGTTTTTTACACAAACTATGTGACTTGTGGGTTAGAAGTTAAAACTATGTAGTTATACGGTATCCAAAAAAATGTTAATATATACTAGTTTTTCGTAACTAAATTTAACACATTTTAGATAGTTCCAGTAGCGTTGAAGTATCTCAAAGTTTTTACATCCATATTTTACTTCGGAACTACCTACCTGCTTAAACCAAAACTTAAATATTTGAATTTGAATCCGCAGCCTAAAAACATAAAACATTACTACTAAAGGTGGCGGTTCGCGCCGCGACAGAAAGTTTTTTTTTAGTTAAATAAATTAACATATTGTATTTGCTATAATTGCAAATAATTTCGCGTTTGCTCGAGACACGCTCGCTTCGCCCACGCCACGCCTTCGCGCATCTTTACTTTTTATTTAATCTTATTGTTTATTCTAAAGGTTAAGGTTACATTAAAAATATGGATAGGCTTTTATGTGTTTTCCGAATGTAAAATTAATTGAATTTTAATGTTTAAATATCATTAGATTTGGTTTAAAATTAACAATAGGCCTCAACCTACCCACTCATAAAGTAACCTTAAAATTGATTAAAAATATTCAGTACTTACAAGAATATATCTCAGTTTTATACCTTATTTCATGATCTTACAAAACATTTATCAATGAAAATTACAGACAAAATGTTTGCGTGAATGTATTTATAATTTTATAATGTATCTTTTACTTCTTTGTGAACAAAGTCGAATGCATCACTTAGTATCGAAATAAAAGTTCACGCGACGTTTCTAAGGTCATTGAGAAGGGAGTTACGCTTCAAAGATCTGGTAAACTTTGAGCCTGTGAAACTAACCCATTGTGTACAAATAATATACCTGTATGTGTATTTATTCGTTTCCAATAAAAATCCGTAGGTACTTATATTGTAAATAAGAAAGTCTGTGCTTTCACGGCAAAGTAGTAAAGAAAATAATAAAATTCAGGATGTTTTTTTCCCTCAAATCAACTTCTTATGAGTTGAGAAAATGAGGTAGTTTTTTTTTAGAGTAAAATATGTAAAACTATTATTCTAACAACAAAAAATAGGTAATATTTCATATCCCCAATCTTTACAATTAACTCATGTAGGTATTTAAGACATTCTTTTGTTTACGAAAACTTCATTACTGGATAAGTGGATATAGAACAAGGGAAGTTTTATTCGGCTTTTTCGCTTGTCCTAAAAAAACCATATGTCGCTGATATTTTAAATTACTTGTATTTAAAGAGGTTAATTTATGCCAATTACTGCTAATTAACATTTTATAAGTTAACTACCGTAATGCACAAATGTATATTTTAAAGTAAAATATACTTTCATTATATTTTAGATACAGGTAAGATATATGCAAGAATTGTATATTCTGTAACAGTTTAGAAATTATTTGGAATAGAAAGTTTTCTGATTATGGTCGCAGCCGTTATTTTTAATGTTGTTATTTTCTTTGTTGGGAAGAGCCATATTATGGGCAATAACTTGCAATTAAAATTTTGTCTGAATAATTTCGTAATATAAATATTTACTGTACCTTTATGAAATTATTTTAGTCAACGAAAATACTTCGATATTTCGATTCTATCCATTGTTCTATCCACTGCGCCTTTGCATCCCACGAAACCGCGTCATAATTATTATATTATATAATTATTATATATAATTATTTTTTATTGATTTAAACCGCCTTATTTTGTTTTAAATATAAAAACTTTTTATTTAACGAGTTAATCAAGTAAAATCTAATCCGCCTATAAATTCATCATTGAAATAAAATCCTTTATGGCGCCATTTTAACTTAGGCATAACGTCACAGACTATCTATAACCAACAGATTATTAAGATTCTTCTAACGAGTTATTTGTCAAATTGTAATTAATTACAGAGTAAAAAGAATAATATCAGGTACGTGACGTAAATCTACTAAATCAAAGCCCTTTTTTTCGCCTAGTAACATAAAATTCCTTACAAAACTGTTATGTCTTCCAAAAATGGCTAATTAAAGCGTTTATTTCCAATGTAATTATACAAATTATTTAATTAATTGTATTCACGTATTGCATTGAGTACATAAGGAGTGACAATGCATCGGAGATAATGAAGGAATGTGGAGGTCAATAAATAAGATAGTACATACATTATAATATGATAGGACACGTTGTTACTGTTTTGCGTGTATGTTATATTGAAAATGGGTAATGGATGGACCAATTCTGATGTAGTGGTAGAAAAATATTTTTATTGATTTTATTTCCACCCGAATAAGAGCAATCTGTATACATATTGTTATAAACTATTTATTTGTATAATATGATTGGTTATTATAATTTTTAGAAAGTTAAGTACAAACTTTTTCTTAATTGATTTCCAATAATTTAATACGATTATTATGAGAAACAGATCCTACACTGAAAATTACCTACATTCCTACTTTTGATGCATAAACAAATTTTAACTTCGTGATTTATTTCATAATCGAATTCGATGCCATATTTTTTTATAAATAAAATTTCGACATGTAATTAACATTGTGTAGAGATACATTGTATTCAACCTTCAAATAAAATTTATTACAGTACTTTAACTGTTTTATTTACTATCAAAAGAAAGTACCAAAATTAACACAAGGTTGTTATTTGGACTGATATAATAAAATTAATTCGAAAAACGAGTTTTTATCAGTCGTAGTAAAAGAAAATGTTTTAGCGTAAAGGTGACTTTTGTTGCACGACTGCAAAAAGGAGTAGGATTCCAGTACTTGGGTATAAGTATTTATAGTCAAGGCGTATTGTAGAATTCATATTCGTCAATATTAATCATCATACATATTACATATCATCAATATTAATGAGCAAATTATTTGGGCATGGTTACTTATTATTTTGAAATATTTTAAGTATTTGCTGACATAGTTAAATAGGATTTCATAATTTAGACTGCTACATTTATTGTCCTTAATTTT
This sequence comes from Colias philodice, assembly GCF_061535455.1. NCBI lineage: Eukaryota > Metazoa > Arthropoda > Insecta > Lepidoptera > Pieridae > Colias > Colias philodice. Next base: position 11,447,727 of record NC_143098.1, on the reverse strand, counting down.
ATGTCGATCCTGTATTTTCTTATCATAAATGACAAAATACTTGATCTATTTTTCATACGATAACCACAAAAACGAGAGCTTATACGAAAAATTCTTTCTCCAATAAGAATCTACATTATTCCAAATTATTATTTTAATTAGATTATTATTTTTTTCTTAACAACCCGGAACAGCCACAGTACGTACCTAAGACGGTACAACATTGTTTACAAGTAAATAGTAAATATAGGTTAGGAGATGTGTTATGGTCTGATGCCACTGGGTCGGTGTTGGGTGTCGCCACAGGGTGTCGCTGACGCAGCTTTACTTCCCTTTGTTACTTAGGGTTGGTATACCTATTTGAATCTTCTGTTTTAAAAATACTTGTTGTTTTTTTTTATAATTGTATTGTACAAAATAAGCTATTGTATTAAAGTTGTGAAAAGAGGAAATTTAAAAAGTATTAATTTGTTTACTACATTACATTATTATTTAGTTTACTACCTACGTCTTTTGTTATTATGCTTATCAGATGAATACTGATAGAGAAATTTTCATTAATCGAAAGGAGTAGTTGCATTGAAAAAACAAATAAAAAATAGCTTAACATCAAAATCAAGACAACAAGAATCTCTATCCAAACTGAATCTATTAATTAAACCATTACGTAAATCGGATAATTATTTCTTAGATTTGACAACCCTAAACTCAACCACAACTGACAGCTCCTTTGCGGTGTCGGGTAACTCCAGTGTGCCTGGTTACATAATAACTTACTGCCTACTGCCCAACAGAGCGAACGAAATGACAATGACTGGTATACTCTACATTTTGAAGTCATAATTAGACACAAATATGTGTCTAATTGTGACAATAGATTTGTAAGGGAGATATCGATAGGGTTGTCGACCAAAAAGTTTAAGTCAAAAAATATTTATTATTTTTCAATAATTATTGGTACCTAAACACCAACTCTGCAGATAATGTAAGTAGGTACCTAGGTACATTTTCTCTATGGCGAGGCATATTCTTACGTCGGAATTCACTGCACTGGTTACAAAATTTACAAACAATGACATTTGGAAAATTGGAACTTCCTGGCAAACATTGTCCCATGTTCTTTGATGGGACAATGTTTGGTATGGGGCAGACGCATAAAGATATGTTTCGCGTGTTTTCGCGAATCTTTAGATGAGGTTTTTGTATTCGTTTCCTACGGGAATAGAACCTAGAAGCCGTCATGCCCATTTAGTACCTCCGCGCACTGGTTAGTTATTCATGTGTCGTGGTCATATCGTAGATTTGATCATTTCATGATATGAGTGGCCATTTCACGAAATGGTCGCATTTCATGAAATGGCCAACATGTTTTGATCAGATCGTTAAATCGTCAACGTTTCACGATATGGTCATCCACATTTGGCCAGATCGTATAAAATATATAAAGTCCATAAAACATTAAAAAATTCTGAATATTTTTAGAACTTGTTTATTGTCATATAAGTTAGTGCCACGGCAGTGGCCGGCGAATGCCAGAAGCGAATGGTTTTTGCAATAGAAAACATTTAGGTTAGGTTAGGTTAGACTTTAATAAAGAACGCCAGAAGCGAATCGCTTTTTGAAAAAAAGGAACAATTATAATAACATAGGATATATAAATATATTTATGTAAAGGATTTTAGACGCATTTTTTCTTCAATATAAGATATCCGCATTTTCCATAGTACTCGAACCTCTTCGTCGTAAATTATTTGCTATGACTTTCTTCATATTGTAATAAAACGAACTATGAAGTTTTAAATTGCGAATAATTAAATTTTTGCCAGCGGCCGCCATCTTATCACATAAACACAGTGCTTGCAGCGCCTCTACCAATAATTAATGTAACTATTTTACGATATGATCAAATAATTTTGATCATTTCATGAAAAAACCGCGCGTTTAGTTGGCCATATCGAGAAACGATTTCTTATCATTGATCTGCCCAAACCACATCATGATGTGGCCAATAGACATTCGAGCATTTCATGAAATGCGACCATTTCACGAAATGATCGATCATATCATGAAATGAGCAAATCTACGATATGGCCACGACACATACATAGTCTAAGACATTTAATTGAGTTTGTTTGTTACAGATATTCTAAAAACACGGACCTTGTTGAACAGAATGCCGTAAAAGTGGGATATTTTAAAGGCTACATATGGATAAGCTACTAGTAAAATGCCTAACTAGATATAACTTAAGTTACTTGCAAAATAAAACTTGTGGACAAAAACATAAATAGGTACCTAGCTACCTAATTTACCTATATCAATTAACATTAATTGCTCATGAGTTCTGAATTCAAGCTGAAACCGCAAGCAGCTTTATTATAATTTAAATACAGTTTACTGACCTATTTCAATTATACCTACATAGGTATATATGTACCTTATAAAATAATATTATTTATTCTATGCACTTTTGTATTTGTTTCACGCAAGTAGGTAATTACCTCCTTAAATTATAAAAAAATGAAACCGCAACGAGATAAAAAAAAGAAAACCTAATTTTTACATCTTACCATCTGACGTTCCAATTTCAAATCTATTGTTCGAATTTTTTATAAACCTTAATACTTACCTATTTAATTAAAATAGGTATATTCCCATTAAATAGAAAGAATATGAAAACATAAGACACAGAGCTACATATACCTACAATTTTGTAAGTACCTAATTTAATATGATAAACAATGACATGTAGAACTACGGCATTCCACGACCGTTTTAACATTTTTTGCACAGGATCAATATACCTAAGAATTCTTGGAAGCATACGCGACATATTTAATGGTCTAGAACTCTAGTACAATAGTGCAATAATAGGCAATATTTGTAAACCAACAGCATATATTGTAAATAATTCTCACCTTGAGACATACATCAATATTCAATAACAAGATCGTTTAGCCAAAACATCAAACTAAGTGACATCATTAGTCACCAATCACTGTAAATGACTAATATTTTAAATATTTCGTTTGTTACAAATTATTTTAGTAGTTGGTAACATAAACTACATATTAATTACCATATAACTGTGCATTAAATAAAAGTACAATAACCTTCTTACATTCGGTAACAGAATAGCAAATATAACATTTTTAATAACAATAAGTGACTCACCTGAGTTGGCCGCTAATTCGTTAACATTTAAATTTTTTTCGTTTCAAAATTCACAGTCTGTTCACTAAATTAAAATAAGTTATTGAAGCTCACATGTGTTATTGCAAAGCGGTTTTAGTTTTTGTTAATCGCGGTATCGTTCGTTCGAGGGGTCACTCGGGGTTGGGGCGGTACAGGACGTGCGTCGCGTGCGGTGGTCGAGTGCAGACTGACCGGCGGAAGCTGTTAGCTGCCGCTGGCGCAGGCTGTGCGGGCGCAGACGAATGGCCTCCAGGATCACTCCCTCCTCCCGATCCCTCGCAGCCTTAAAGTTATAAACAGACGTTCGAATTTGGTACGGACCGCACCGTGACCTTGGTGCGCTCCGGACCATATTCGATCGTGTGTACAGTGGTCCGCCGGACATAATTATTATTATTGACGGTACGGTTGGTTCGATGGTTTTTTCATCCGAACTTGGTGCGGACCGTACCAAATTCGCGCGTGTGGACGGGCGATCGCACCGGACAGCGCATTAGTCATAGACTATATACTTATTACAGCTTTAGTCATAGTTCTACCGCCAAACAAAACGGACGTCGGTCGATCGTTATCAATGGCGATGGCGTCGGATGACGTGGCTAATACTGAAAAAAGATTAATAATATAAATTTTAGAACTCTACAAAGATTTATGATATGACTGCATACGTCTGAATGAATCCCTGTCTTTTAAATATAATTTTGCCCATTCTTTTATCTTCGTTTTCTTCTTTTCAATGGTTGTAACTTGTACTTGTACTTGTACCAAAAGAAGCCTTAAACTGAGGTCTACATGTGAAAAAAATACAACATTCTAACCACGAATTTATTACGAGAAATAGATTTTCAAGGAATTCGGTTTGACTTTTAACCCTTAAATTGTCACCCCTAGATAACTTGTGTTTATAATGTCCAAATTTGGAGGATGTGTTGGAATTAGGATAGAAAAGAGGAAAATGAAAAAAAAAATTAAAAATTTTAATTTTTTCTATTGTTTTCACTATGTCACATAAAACGGACACTGCCAATTATATGTACATGTTCGAACCGTCACATATAACGGACATTGCACATTATTCCTGGAACCGTGGTACATGAATACAATGCACATTTTCAACTCTGTAATTCAAAATTATTACCAAATTATAATTATGGACGATCTAGAATAAGCTTTTCAAACATCTGTCTTAAAATGTTGGTTAAAACTTTAACGATATCGTTAAAAATAATGGATTTTAAAAAACGACACTACCAAAAATCACAGCCTAAGAATATGCTAAGAATTGGAATAGAAATAGTATTACATAGCCTGAGAACTTATCTAATACACCAAGAAAGTCCTCTTCCCATTCCTTATATTGTACAGATTGAAATGTGTTTGCTTCATCGTATGCAAAGAAGTCGTATACCATGCCTGAAGTACCAAAACAAACAGGAAATTTAAATCGCTTTTTTTTTTTATTCTTTGGCATATATTATATCCATTTTCTGCCAGTTTTTTAATTTGTAAGGTATTATTATTTTAATTTTTCAACATTGGGTGGTATTTCTGGTAAGTAACATCATGCTGTGGCTGAAGAACTACTGAGAAGTAGGGAAGATTGATCTCGCACCGCATGTAATGGCTGTAATTCTGCAGCAATAATATTTTGTTGATGGTAAAAATTCTGACATTTTGGGTCTTCATTGTGTCTCAAATCAATATGTCGTATAATTCCGAAGGTATGGTGCTGGGGGTAAATGATTGACACTGTTATCATAGTGAAATCACTCCCGTAGGTCTACATTTCCTTCAAAATCGTCATCTCAACTCAACGCGAGACTCTTCAGCTTCCGCCAGAGATAGGTAGGGAATTTTTTATTGATTGCCAAGTCATGCTCCTCTAAAACATATTAAAAATAGAGAAAAATATATCAAAATGATGACGTTGAAAATGGATGGCCTTATTGGCAACGTCCGTTACATAGGACATGTGAAGAATACCCTAGTATATACTCCAAGTTGTCAACGTCCGTTTTATGGGACATCGTATATAAACTAAGATTTGTATTCCAAATATTGTAAAATATGTAAAAATTATGTCAAAATACTATACTTACAATCGTATTCTAACTAATAATATAACATTATAAGCAAAATAGCCAAAATACTTACAGTTATTATAAATTTTATCAGGAGAGTCAAGAGATCCGTTTTTTGCAATTTTCAAATGGTCACCATTCGCGACTGTACTTCGCTTTGGTAAAAAAACCTGCATGTACGCGAAGGACATAGCTAGTACCTTCCCAATATACCGATTAGCGAAGCTTAGGTCTGCTATAACAGCGCCAGCATGTGTGTAAATACTATGTCCTTTAAAACGGACGAAATCAATTTAAGGGTTAATGAGATTACTATGATCAATGCTCGAAATATTCACAAAAAAAGGAGATTAATTTGTATTAATTTGATATTATTGAATTGTCTTATAAATCTAAGATATTTTTTTTGTTCAGTTAATTTATTACATATAAAGGTTATGTGCCTACATATAATAATATATTGAAATATCGACTATAACTAACGACTAAAACATAAACAAAAACTTGGTAATAGATAGATGATATATATAATTTTGTTTACTAGGGACAACCCTGACATTCTTTGAAAATCTATATCTCGTAATAACTTCGTGGCTAGAATGTGGTATTTTTGTCACATGTAGAACTCAGTTCAAGGTTTCTTTTGGTACTAAACAGAGCTTCTACTAACGCCTGCATATAATATAAAAAAATAAAAACGAAAATCAGTAAAAATTACAATACTTTCGCCTCTATCGACAATATCGAAAATTTCAAAAAGGGATAATTTGCGCCTTTAATCACTTCATATATTAGCAACGTAATAAATTATCTAGTCACTAGTGTATCTATTTTTTTATACGAATTTATTTAGCTCAGTCGGCCGCGAAAATTCCAATATTTTAAATGTTTTTTTAAAAATCGTAAATTTAATCATAATTTTTAAACAAAGAATATTTTCTTTGAGCGGCAATGCCTAGACGGATAGCCGAAACCAATTGAATATTGAAACTGTAAAGGCGAAGCTGCAAATTAATTAAATGTAATTTTAAATTATCGTGCAAAGATTTTTATACATTCGCTTTAGAAAATGAAGATCTATTAAAAGCTGTTTCTTCCAACAGCAAATATAAATGCCAAAAATAAATTTTCTCTATTTAACATTGCTGTTTTAATTATCTCCCGTAAAAAATAACTAAAACTCGTATTTTTGATGCTGTTAACCCTTAAATCCTGGCATCTTAAATAGTGGCAACCCTAGGTGCGGTGCGGTCGTGTGGCGAGTCGATCGCACCGCACGAGTACGGTGGTCCGGTCGCACCAGTTCGAACGTCTGTTTATAATTATAGACTATAAACTTATTACAGCTTTAGTCATAGTTCTACCGCCAAACAAAACGGACGTCGGTCGATCGTTATCAATGGCGATGGCGTCGGATGACGTGGCTAATACTGAAAAAAGATTAATAATATAAATTTTAGAACTCTACAAAGATTTATGATATGACTGCATATGTCTGAATGAATCCCTGTCTTTTAAATATAATTTTGCCCATTCTTTTCCCTTCGTTTTCTTCTTTTCAATGGTTGTAACTTGTACTTGTACTTGTACCAAAAGAAGCCTCGAACTGAGGTCTACATGTGAAAAAAATACAACATTCTAACCACGAATTTATTACGAGAAATAGATTTTCAAGGAATTCGGTTTGACTTTTAATGAGATTACTATGATCAATGCTCGAAATATTCACAAAAAAAGGAGATTAATTTGTATTAATTTGATATTATTGAATTGTCTTATAAATCTAAGATATTTTTTTTTGTTCAGTTAATTTATTACATATAAAGATTATGTACCTACATATAATAATATATTGAAATATCGACTATAACTAACGACTAAAACATAAACAAAAACTTGGTTATAGATAGATGATATATATAATTTTGTTTACTAGGGACAACCCTGACATTCTTTGAAAATCTATATCTCGTAATAACTTCGTGGCTAGAATGTGGTATTTTTGTCACATGTAGAACTCAGTTCAAGGTTTCTTTTGGTACTAAACAGAGCTTCTACTAACGCCTGCATATAATATAAAAAAATAAAAACGAAAATCAGTAAAAATTACAATACTTTCGCCTCTATCATCGACAATATCGAAAATTTCAAAAAGGGATAATTTGCGCCTTTAATCACTTCATATATTAGCAACGTAATAAATTATCTAGTCACTAGTGTATCTATTTTTTTATACGAATTTATTTAGCTCAGTCGGCCGCGAAAATTCCAATATTTTAAATGTTTTTTTAAAAATCGTAAATTTAATCATAATTTTTAAACAAAGAATATTTTCTTTGTGCGGCAATGCCTGGACGGATAGCCGAAACCGATTGAATATTGAAACTGTAAAGGCGAAGCTGCAAATTAATTAAATGTAATAATTTTAAATTATCGTGCAAAGATTTTTATACATTCGCTTTAGAAAATGAAGAGCTATTAAAAGCTGTTTCTTCCAACAGCAAATATAAATGCCAAAAATAAATTTTCTCTATTTAACATTGCTGTTTTAATTATCTCCCGTAAAAAATAACTAAAACTCGTATTTTTGATGCTGTTAACCCTTAAATCAAATACTGGCAACCCTAGGTGCGGTGCGGTCGTGTGGCGAGTCGATCGCACCGCACGAGTACGGTGGTCCGGTCGCACCAGTTCGAACGTCTGTTTATAATCTAAGATAGCTTCGTTCCAAGAAGGTGACGCTACTCAATACAAACCTATATTAGTTTAGGTGTGTTATTCATTTAGATCCCCTATTATTGAATGTAGTTCGTTGAATTATTAGACGAATTTTAAGATGATGCTTATTACATTCGTTTTTATCACAGCCAATAATACCTACCTAGGTATATATTGTAATTCTAATCTTAGTAGTTTATTTAATAAATTACTTCAACTAGGTAGTACGTGATCTCATCACAGCTGTAATTCAATGTCTATTTGTGCAAAAATGCTGTAAGTTTTAATACAAACAGTGTAATAAGGACGTAACTCGAATAAAAATAGATTTGTTTATCTATTTGACCCACCTATCCTGTTGCCTGTTTTGTCATTATGGGAAATACAATTTTGCAATAGTTATAAATTTACTAAATTAGAAGGTAATTTTACTCAGGTGCCTACCTATATTTATTTAATTATTCAAGTTAAAATAAAGTAACTACAAAATTTTACTAAATAGGTTCTTATTAAAAAAAAAGACGGGTTGCACTCCGGGAGTGCTGGCAGAAGTGAAAACTTGATTATTAACGTTCAGCATGTTTGATATTTTGGAATGGTATCCGTCTTACGCACAGATCACAGAAACCTATGGTCTTACCTCTGAACAACGATCATATCTTTGTTCTGAGGGTCTTACGCATGGAAGATAAGGGCTAAAAAAAAAACATCTGTCTTACGCTTTTTCGATCAGGCCACGTGTCCTGACGCGAGTTTAAGATTTTATACCCAACGCCGCTAAAGAAGTTTTCACTTCAAAAATATCAGTTTAAAGGCTAGTGACCAGATATCGGAACGTGTAATCAACAAGGTAGCTATAGATAACAATGATAACACCGTCACATAATATCATTATGTCAGAATTCAGATCTAAGGGAAAAGTGGAAAATAATTAATAAATAAAAAAATAAACTGGACCATTTCATAGAATGGATGAAAAAATTAATGCAAGCATAGGACTTCTAATGTTTTTTTATTTTATTTTTTTGGCTTATGGCATTCAACAAGTGTTGGTTTAATTTTAAAATAAAAAAATTGTACTTTATTTTTAAGGCAATATAGTAATACTTAAACAAAAAAATGTCGCAAATCGCAATGTAAACGAAAAATTATTTTATTTATTTATTTATTACACTTTATTGTAATACAATCACCAAATAATAGGAAACAATAGAAAGAAAATATGGTACAAGAAAGATGTAATACAATCGGCGGCCTTATCACTAAGCAGTGATCTCTGCCAGGCAACCAAGCGGTAAAAAAGATATTTATTTTTCACGACTATAATTATCGAATAAAGTAGATTTCTTTAAATTTAAAAAAACCACGAACTAAAAAATGCAAATCTTTGGCTCGCAGGTAAGTTTCTGCTTTAATGTATTTTTTATTGCTAAAACTAACGTCCAAGTATTAAAGCACAGGAAACCCAAGGGCTATTTCAATAATATACCCATGTTTATTTATAAAGTTGAATCATTTGTTTTGCATCTGCGAATTAATTAGAAATTTCAATGAGATGTCGGCCTTGCCCCTTAGCGACTTGGCTTAGTGTATGATTTTATTAAAGTACATACTAACTTTTCCTGCAGTTTTGTCTACATTCTTCAGTGAGTAAGTATTATATTAAGTATCCTTAAAATATACGCGTTAAATTTGATGTAACTTTTATTCTTCAAAATTGTTTTTATTTTCTATAACGAAAAAAATAATATCAAGCAATCTTAGAATATATTTTCTTCTCTAAAATCCAACGGCAGTTTTATAAAATTACTGTTAAATAAGAAGCTTAGTAAATCCTTCATATTTTAGACCCCACAGGCTAAAAAGACAATAAAATGACTCAGTACTAAGCATTTCATCGCCTTAGGTGGCCCACTATCATCATTATAATTACAATTAACTTTAATTAAAATGTATCCTAGAGTGGATTAAATAAAAAAACCTATTCGTGGTTAATTAAAAACAATAAAATATAATGTGGGTGGAAGGAAAACTAGTTGAGAGCTAATCATAAACGACAGTTTTTATACCTATAAGGGCTTCTATAAACCGAGAACATATTATGTATAATTTTTCGAGAGAATATTTATGAGATATTTATGTATAATTTTTTATTGTAAATCTGAAAGTGTATGTTCCTTGTTCAAAATCTATGTACCGATTCTGACGAATTTTAGATAAGAGGTAGAATAAAAGTTGGCGATTAACAAAGTGATTTACTTTTTGCTGCGAATATAAAACTTGTAGAAAGCGGCGTTTCCAATTTTATTATCTGTATATTATTTTATCTGTGACGTTCCAAAATGGAACGCACTTGACTGAAATTTCAAATAGACATTCGAATTTCGAACGTTAATTTTCAAAGCAAAGCAAAAACGCAGATTGTCTTTTGTCTAGTTTTGTACTTTTTTATTGTTATTAATTAATTGTAAGTTGCAGTAACATGGTAAAATATTGTATAATGTTTTTGCAAAAGTGAGAGAACAGTAGAACGTAATTAAAAGGTAAATACAACGTTATTTCTTTCATTTTATACATGGGTATAAATTATTAGTATTTTGGGTATAAGTATCCCGCTTTTAAAAAAGTTGGTGTACCTACTTATATATTTATAGTCATCAATAATACATACAGTATAAAGGTATGCTTCTATTTTGATCATCATTACTTTGAAACATTTGGCTGCATTTTTATATCGTGATCCCCGAATATCATTATTTAGCGGGTAGTAACTTTTCATAAAAAACTGCTTTTCTATTTGCCGGATATTAATAGTAGTTTTTGTGAAAATCGAAAACGAATATGATTTTTTTAATGTTATTTTATTTTTGTACTAAAAGACACCTCAAATAATGAAATTCGGGGATCACGTTTCAAAAATTTTACCAAACATTTATTAGTTAAAGAATGATTATATTATAAAAACTGTTACCAACATTTACCAACTGTGCTGTTACTCAACTAGGTTATATTGCTGGTTGCTTTAAGAAAATCGAGATGAATAAAAGACAATCTGACTCAAGAATGACATAAACTGTCTGTATTTATTGCACGCCTCATAAGCGAAGCGTTGAGGTGGGTACTTCGCGCAAAACATCTGATTTTTCAAACTTAAAATGTCTTTATGTATCATACATTGCACTTGTAAGATAATACATACACACACATATTAAGAAAAAACACTATTTTTAACGTTTATGATATTTTTGATGTCATTTTTGTTATTTAAACTAGTTAAAAAACAGTTTAAAAAAGTTCTGTCTTGGACGTCCGTGTGTCTGTATGTGCGGATCCTTTTTCTTGTTAACACGATAGCGACCGAAATACTTTACTAATCGAGTCTTTTTTTTTCTCTTACGCTTGAGTATGCTCAGGAATAGAACCCTTTCATTTTTCAGGGTCTGATTCGATGTGGTTTAATTGTTATTAAATAAACAAAAATAATAATTAATAAATATTTATTAAAAAAAAATTATGAGGCGTGCACTTTTGGATTTTCCAAATTATATGGTATTTATGTTAACTGTGGCGCATTGAATTTAATATTTGTTATTCAATTTATACTAATCGAGATTTAATAAACAATCATTCTTATTGAAATACTTATGAGACTTGAGGGAATAGGAAATTATCTAACCTTTTTTATTTGGTATAGGTCGAACGTAGTACCTTTCTAAATCATAGGATTTGTATCTTAAATCGATTCATGCCATTTTAAATCTTGTCATTTTTTTCTGTACAAAGATTACAACTTAAACGTATAATTAGTACGATTTACGATGTTTAAAAATAAGATCAAGTGAAGTCCCATGTCCCCAAGTGGGGTAAGGGGCAGATGCATTATACATCTGTTTCACTGATCGATTTTCTTTAGGGACAAGTAGGTGATCAGCCTTCTGTGTCCTGCCAGACCGAGACATTTTTTTTTCTTTGTCTCTACCGGGAATCGAACCCAGGACCCCTCGGTTCTACGCTCACGCGTCAACCACTGTACCAAGGAGGCGGTCCAAAAAAAAAATAAGATCAAACTACTGTATTAATTATTTTAATTTCCAAGTCAACCAAATGAAGCAGAGATTACGATAATTCTTATCTACACAAACTTTTCGGATCAATTATGCCTTACTAGCGGTCCGCCCCGGCTTCGCCCGTGGTACATATTTCGCAATAAAAAGTGGCCTATGCCCTATGTCCTTTCTCGGGTATCAAAATATCTCTATACCAAATTTCATGCAAATTGGTTCAGTAGTTAGGCGTGATTGAGTAACAGACAGACAGACAGAGTTACTTTCGCATTTATAATATTAGTATGGATGTGCTATTTATTAAATAGGTTTGAAGTTGGTGCCGAACATTAAGCACTTAGTATTAAGCCCGTGCACCGACATCAAACCGTTTTAATAAATAGCACATATAAATAATATGTAGTAAATAATAATGTCAAATCTTTTTTATTTCTTACTTTTCCGTTTTTGAAGTCGGTTGTTTTTAACGCAGTTATTTTTATTAGTGAATATTAAGCTTTCCGTGCGATTAGAGCTTTTTATGAAAATTAAGCTCTCCGTGTGATTAGAGCTTCTTGTGAAAATTAAGCTCTCCGTGCGATAAGAGCCTTTAATGAAAATTAAGCTCTGCGTGCGATTAGAGATTTTTGTGAAAATTAAGCTCTCCGTGCGATTAGAGCTTTTTGTGAAAATTAAGCTTTCCGTTCGATTAGAGCTTTTAATGAAAATTAAGCTCTCCGTGAGATTATAGCTTTTTTGAAAATTAAGTCTCCGTGCGATTAGAGCTTTTTGTGAAAATTAAACTCTCTGTGGCTAACACACGATATTTTAGTGTATGTATTTTATCATACGTATATATTACACACAACATGTATTTAAATATTTTATTTCATATTTATATTCGTATTTAATTATAACACTAAACATTCATTACACAAAACACAAAAAATACAGACATGCATTACACTCATACAAAATAATTATAATATTTATTATTTTATGACGGAGTCGCGGTATTCGCGTAGTATGCGTGCCGCGACGAAATTATCACGGTCCCAGCGGGTAGATCGGAATATTTCTTCATGTTTCTTCACAATTGTAAAATTAAGAGTTCGATCTTAATTACCGAATGCGCATCTAGTCAGTGTCTTTTTTGTTCTTGTATTTTCATGCCCAAAGTGTTGCTTGTATCTGATAATTGTCTCTCTCCTTCTGTGTGGAGATAATAAACGTTAAAACTGTGAGTGTGTGGTTATTTGTGCATCACCCAAAGGTGCTGTACCTAGTGTAATTAATATCTATTATCACGCACCCCACAAATTGGTGACCCCTCTGAACACTATATATATAAAAACTATGTCCAGTGCAAGTGATTCCGAAAACGCTGATCGAGTTAATACTCAAGCGCGAAGGTGCGTCAAAATGGCGGAACGACCGTTGCACGTGTCGCCCGCCCAGCAACCATCTGTACATTTACGGATCCCACCTTTTTGGCCTGAAAAGCCTGCAATATGGTTTGCACAAGTTGAAGGGCAATTCGCTATAATGAACATAACTGACAATACTACCAAGTTTTATCACATTCTGGCCATATTAGATCGACAGTATGCGGTCGAGGTCGAAGACATCCTTACCGGCTCTGCTGATTATATTAAATTAAAATCGGAATTAATAAAAAGATTATCCGTGTCTAGAGATAATAAAGTGAAACAGCTGTTGATGCACGAGCAGCTGGGATTACGCAAGCCGTCACAATTCCTGCGGCATTTGCAGCATCTAGCTGGTCCCGAAATTCCAGAAGATTTCTTAAAGACAATCTGGACCAGCCGATTACCTGCTGGATTGCAGCCGATCGTTGCGTCACAACCTACGCTGTCCCTGGACGCCCTGGCTGAGCTGGCTGACCGCGTGTACGAGATCGCGGCTCCCACTACTCATGTTGCAGCGACTTCTTCATCGTCATCTTCGGCAATGGACGACTTGGCACGCCAGGTGGTGGAGCTGACGCGCCAGGCGAGCGCGCTATCCACCCAAGTAAGCAGTTCCCGACCCGGTCCCCGTGTGCGCAGAGATCCCTCTCCCCATCGTCGTCAACGGTCTTCTTCTCGACGGTCCCACTCTAATTACCGGCGTTACCCTATCTGCTGGTATCATAATAAACATGGCACAAAGGCTAACAGATGCATTAAGCCATGCGACTTCAAGGCATCGCACGACACGAAACGCGTACGACACTCAGTGATGGCGACTAACGCCTGCCCCATTTCCCCCGGTCGTCTTTTCATAACAGACCCCACTCTTAATGTTGAATATCTAATAGATACTGGTAGTGATATTTGTGTTTTCCCTATAACCGCTGTGTCTGAAAAAAGATGTAAAACTAATTACCAACTGTGTGCTGCCAATGGTTCCGTCATCGATACTTACGGTTACATTCAATTAAACCTTAACTTAGGCTTACGTCGCGTTTTTCCATGGCGTTTTGTTGTAGCTGACGTCACTAAAGCTATTATTGGTGTAGATTTTCTTTCACACTACCAAATTATTGTTGACGTAAGTAAAAAACAATTGATCGATGGCTTAACCAATGTCAGCAGCTCAGCAATAAATTGTAATATGATTAATTGTAATATTTCTAGTGTTAAGGTTGTAACTGGTGGTGATAGTAATTATCATAAAATTTTAGCGCAATACCCAGAACTAACACGCCCCGCTGGTACTCCAGGTATTGTCAAACACAACACTACACACCACATTCGCACAACTCCTGGCCCTCCTGTCTCCTGTTCTCCTAGGCGTTTGGCTCCTGATAAACTAAAAATAGCGAAGCAGGAATTCGAGGCTATGATAGCCAACGGAACAGCCCGTCCATCTGACAGCCCGTGGTCGTCTCCGCTTCACCTCGCATCGAAGAAGGACAATGGATGGCGTCCATGCGGTGACTACAGACTTCTCAACGCAAGAACGATACCAGATAAGTATCCAATCAGGCACATACAGGACTTTTCACACTGTCTGTCTGGTTGTACTATCTTCTCTGTCATCGATTTAGTTAAGGCCTACAACCTGATTCCTGTTTTTGAAGGCGATATCCCGAAGACAGCGATCACCACACCCTTCGGTTTGTACGAATTTCCTTTTATGACCTTCGGACTTCGCAACGCAGGTCAAACTTTTCAGAGATTTGTCGATGAGTTGACGCGAGGCCTAGATTTCTGTTATCCTTATCTTGATGACTTCCTGATATTCAGCAGATCAGCACAAGAGCACGAAGACCACCTGCGCCAACTCTTTACCCGTATGAGAGATTATGGTGTTCTTATTAACACAGCCAAGTGTGTCTTCGGCGCTCCTAAGGTAACATTTCTAGGCTACGAAATCTCTGAAAAGGGAACCAAACCTTTGGACAGCAAGGTGCAAGCTATTGCTGATTTTCCTGTCCCAAGAACTGTTCGAGAGCTACGAAGATTCTTGGGCATGGTTAATTTCTATCGACGTTTCTTGCCCAATGCTGCCCAAATTCAAGCACCATTAAATGCTTTGCTTGTAGGTTCTGTCAAAGGTTCTCATCCCGTGGTCATAGAAGGAAATTCGCTGCAGTCATTCCAGGACTGTAAGAAAAGCCTTTGCGAAGCAGCCCTGCTCGCTCATCCTGCCAGTGAAGCTAAATTAGGACTCGTCACTGACGCTTCAGATACAGCGATAGGTGGAGTCCTACAACAGCTTAAGGATGATGATTGGCAGCCGCTCGCATTCTTCTCGCGCAAGTTGAGCCCGTCACAGGTAAAATACTCACCATACGATCGAGAGCTCCTTGCCATCTACGAGAGCATAAGGTACTTCCGACACATGCTGGAGGCTAATCATTTTACGATCTATACTGACCACAAGCCGTTATGTTACGCTTTCCACGAGAGGAAAAGTAACTGCACGCCGCGTCAGTATAGACACCTCGACTTTATCTCGCAGTTCACAACCGACATACAGCATATATCAGGTGCAAATAATGTCGTCGCTGATACTTTATCGCGCGTATGTGAACTGCAGAGGCCGGTCGATCTAGAAGAGATGGCAAGGTTGCAAGTTACAGATCCTGAGCTCACTGCGCATCTCACAGGTGAATCATCTCTTCGCCTAAAACGGATGAATTTACCTGGAAGTCGCACTCAACTGTACTGCGACGTCAGTACACCGACTCCCAGACCTTTCGTCCCTACACAACTGCGTCAGCAGGTTTTCAATTGTCTGCACTCATTGAGTCACCCAGGCGCAAATTCATCAGCCAAGCTCGTTGCACAGAGGTTTGTCTGGCCTTTAATGCGGAAGGACTGCCGCGAATGGTCTAAGGCATGTTTGACCTGTCAGCGCTCGAAGGTGAACAGGCATGTCGCGTCACCTATTGGTACGCTCGCTTTACCTTCAGCGCGATTCAAACATGTCCATATAGACCTAATCGGCCCTTTACCACCTTGTGGTGATTATCGGTATTGCCTAACAGCCGTCGATCGCTTCACGCGATGGCCGGAAGCTGTACCACTTACCGACATCACCGCAGAAACTGTCGCGAAAGCTTTTGTGTCCTGCTGGGTAGCCCGTTATGGTTGTCCAACCGACGTCGTTACCGACCGCGGTGCACAATTTCAATCGGCCCTATTCCAGCAGCTCGCTAAGTCTATCGGTTTCGATCACCGTAAGACAACCGCATATCACCCGCAGTGCAACGGCTTGGTGGAGCGCTTCCACAGACAATTGAAAGCTGCAATTACCTGTCACGCTGACGCAAATTGGGTAGAAACACTACCTCTCGTGCTTCTCGGTATAAGAAGTGCTGTGAAAGAGGATCTGCACTCCTCCTCAGCTGAGCTGGTTTTCGGTGAACCACTTCGCCTACCAGGTGAATTTTTTGGTCACGACACTTCGTCTTATACTACCGATATCACCGACTTATCAGCTCGGTTGACAAATTTCGCCAGGAACATTCGCCCAGTACCAACTAAACATCATGGTAAGAAAAACATATTCATCTACAAAGATTTAGCCTCATGTGGTCACGTATTCCTTAGGGAAGACGCACTGCGCGGCTCTTTACAACCCGCATATACAGGGCCACATGAGGTCATTTCAAGAGATCACAAATTTTTCAAAATTAAATTAAAAGGAAAGTCAACGACAGTTAGCATAGACCGCCTTAAGCCAGCCTACTTACTGTCGTCTCCTACCGAAATCCTTCCTTCTCCCGCTCTTCCACCTCCCGATCCTCGCCTACCTCTTCCCAGTGCTCCTGTGGCATATACCACTCGCTCTGGGAGGAGAGTTCACTTCCCAGACTTTTATCGCCCTTAACCCGGTCTCTGGAGGGGAGTGATGTGGCTAACACACGATATTTTAGTGTATGTATTTTATCATACGTATATATTACACACAACATGTATTTAAATATTTTATTTCATATTTATATTCGTATTTAATTATAACACTAAACATTCATTACACAAAACACAAAAAATACAGACATGCATTACACTCATACAAAATAATTATAATATTTATTATTTTATGACGGAGTCGCGGTATTCGCGTAGTATGCGTGCCGCGACGAAATTATCACGGTCCCAGCGGGTAGATCGGAATATTTCTTCATGTTTCTTCACAATTGTAAAATTAAGAGTTCGATCTTAATTACCGAATGCGCATCTAGTCAGTGTCTTTTTTGTTCTTGTATTTTCATGCCCAAAGTGTTGCTTGTATCTGATAATTGTCTCTCTCCTTCTGTGTGGAGATAATAAACGTTAAAACTGTGAGTGTGTGGTTATTTGTGCATCACCCAAAGGTACTGTACCTAGTGTAATTAATATCTATTATCACGCACCCCACATCTCCATGCGATTAGAGCTTTTTGTGAAAATTTAGCTCTCCGTGCGATTAAGAGCTTTTTTGTGAAAATTTAGCTTTCCGTGCGATTAGTTTTTTGTGAAAATTAAGCTCTCCGTGGGATTAGAGCTCTTTGTGAAAATTTAGCTTTCCGTGCGATTAGTTTTTTGTGAAAATTAAGCTCTCCATGCGATTAGAGCTTTTTGTGAAAATTAAGCTCTCCATGCGTTTAGAGCTTTTTGTGAAAATTAAGCTCTCCGTGCGATTAGAGCTTTTTATGAAAATTAAGCTTTCCGTGCGATTAGAGTTTTTTGTGAAAATCAAGCTCTCCGTGCGATTAGAGCTTTTTGTGAAAATTAAGCTCCGTGCGATTACAGCCTTTAATGAAAATTAAGCTCTCCATGCGATTAGTTTTTAGTGAATATTAAGCTTTCCGTGCGATTAGAGCTTTTTATGAAAATTGAGCTCTCCGTGTGATTAGAGCTTCTTGTGAAAATTAAGCTCTCTGTGTGATTAGAGTTTCTTGTGAAAATTAAGCTTTCCGTGCAAATAGAGCTTTTTGTGAATATAAAGCTTTCCGTGCGATTAGAGCTTTTTGTGAAAATTAAGCTCTCCATGCGATTAGAGCTTTTTTGTGAAAATTAAGCTCTCCGTGCGATTTGAGCTTTTTGTGAAAATTAAGCTCTCCGTGCGATTAGAGCTTTTTGCGAAAATTAAGCTCTCCGTGCGATTAGAGCCTTTAATGAAAATTAAGCTCTTCATGCGATTAGAGCTTTATGTGAAAATTAAGCTTTCCGTGAAAATAGAGCTTTTTGTGAAAATTAAGCTCTCCATGGGATTAGAGCTCTTTGTGAAAATTAAGCTCTCCGTGTGATTAGAGCTTTTTGTGAAAATTAAGCTTTCCGTGCGATATGAGCTTTTTGTGAAAATTAAGCTCTCCGTGCGATTAGAGCTTTTTGCGAAAATTAAGCTCTCCGTGCGATTAGAGCCTTTAATGAAAATTAAGCTCTCCATGCGATTAGAGCTTTTTGTGAAAATTAAGCTTTCCGTGAAAATAGAGCTTTTTGTGAAAATTAAGCTCTCCATGGGATTTGAGCTTTTTGTGAAAATTAAGCTTTCCGTGCGATTAGAGCTTTTTGCGAAAATTAAGCTCTCCGTGCGATTTGAGCCTTTAATGAAAATAAAGCTCTCCGTGCAATTAGAGCTTTTTGTGAAAATTAAGCTTTCCGTGAAAATAGAGCTTTTTGTGAAAATTAAGCTCTCCATGGGATTAGAGCTCTTTGTGAAAATTAAGCTCTCCGTGTGATTAGAGCTTTTTGTGAAAATTAAGCTTTCCGTGCGATATGAGCTTTTTGTGAAAATTTAGCTTTCCGTGCGATTAGAGATTTTTGTGAAAATTAAGCTCTCCATGCGATTAGAGCTTTTTGTGAAAATTAAGCTCTCCGTGCGATTAGAGCTTTTTGTGAAAATTAAGCTCCGTGCGATTAGAGCCTTTAATGAAAATTAAGCTCTCCATGCGATTTGTTTTTAGTGAATATTAAGCTTTCCGTGCGATTAGAGCTTTTTATGAAAATTAAGCTCTCCGTGTGATTAGAGCTTCTTGTGAAAATTAAGCTCTCTGTGTGATTAGA
Source organism: Colias philodice (assembly GCF_061535455.1). Lineage (NCBI taxonomy): Eukaryota > Metazoa > Arthropoda > Insecta > Lepidoptera > Pieridae > Colias > Colias philodice. Next base: position 11,428,209 of record NC_143098.1, on the reverse strand, counting down.
GCTTCTTGTGAAAATTAAGCTTTCCGTGTGATTAGAGCTTTTTGTGAAAATTAAGCTCTCCATGCGATTAGAGCTTTTTTTTGTGAAAATTAAGCTTTCCGTGCGAATGGAGCTTTTTGTGAAAATTAAGCTCTCCATGCGATTAGAGCTTTTTTGTGAAAATTAAGCTCTCCGTGCGATTAGAGCTTTTTGTGAAAATTAAGCTTTCCGTGCGATTAGAGCTTTTTGCGAAAATTAAGCTCTCCATGCGATTTTATGCGGTTATCAATTCGGCCGGTATATTTTTATTTTATGTATGTACACCGTACACCGTATGTTTTTTCGGATAGGCCCAGTAGTTTTTATTTTATGAGCATTTTTGTCTGTACTCGATGACTAAGTTGATATGTAGCAAGTAACTTTGATTCACTTCCCGGTAACCGATTGAGCTGAAATTTTGTATACGTATGTAAATTTGATAGCGATGAAACATTATCATGACATGAAGCTGATTTGATGATGGAATCGGAAGGTGGCCATAGGAACTCAGTAATATATTGACTCAACTTTATCGAGTTTGGGCTCGTTTGATTCGTGTTGAAAAATACACTAAAAAGTATTAAATAAAAATAACTGCGTTAAAAACAACCGACTTCAAAAACGGAAAAGTAAGAAATAAAAAAAAAATGTTGTGTGGTTTTATGAAACCACGGTAAAAGTGAAACTGTTCGAACGGTTCCGAACACTGCTTTGTGTAGCGCAGGGGTTCCCAACCTTTTTTTGTCTACTGCCCACTTTATGAATAAATTATTTTTTAACGCCCCCCTTTTTAAACATACTTAAAAACCGCTAAGTACTTATAACTGATTATTGAAACGCAACTTTATAGTATTCGGACAGAGTATCTTTTATTGAAAATAAAACAAACATAATCAATTCTTATATAAAAACTAATGTGAAGGTTGAATCTGATGCTGTTCAATAAGTTTGTTGATATCAGGTTCCAATTTACTCAAAAACAGCCGCAAGTCGCCACGTCACGCCAAGAGCTAATACCGCGATGCTACGCACTTGTACGCACTACATTACGCGTTCTAATTGACGTGTTGAAAATGACGAGCGAATGCAGCCCGCAATGTATATTGGGTAATGAATTATTTGAAGGACATTTTGAAAGACTTATACTAAAATATCGTTGTTTTTTTACTTTCCGATGAAAAGAAATGCTTCCTTTGTTTAAGTTAAGCACTTGGCTTCTTGCACGGCAAGTAATTACCGCACATGAAGGCATTTTCTCATAATTTTGTCGCTGCGTTCGCAGTACTTCTCTCCGTTGCAGATAGCGAGTGACTAAACAGCGCGATCGCATAGATGTGAGCAGTGCTCATATCCTTGGCGCGTCTGCCCCGCCTACGCCTTTCTAACACCTTTTATATGTTCTGTGGCAAGAACAAGTATTATAGAACCAGCCGATTGATACAGGAATGTACAAATCGGATTATTTAACAAAAACTTGTTAAAACATGATTGCCCGCGGTCTATTATTTCGAACCGAGTTTGAGCTATATCTTAATTAATATTAGTTGATGTTCACAAGATGTCGACTCTCGAAATCGAGAGCTCAGTCGGTGTCTAAGCGTCTTCCTAGCTAGGTTGATGAAATTATAAATCGACCCCAAAGCCCTACACAACGCCCCCTTTTTTTTCTGGGTCTCTTAACGCCCCCCTTTAGGCCTGCAGCGCCCACAAGGGGGCGTTATCGCCCACGTTGGGAAAGACTGGTGTAGCGCATGTCGCGTGTCGGTCGGCTGCCGAGTAGGTATACCTACTCGGCAGCCGCGATACACGCGACATGCGCTACACAGACCAAAAAGTTTGAGACGATGTAATAAAAGTTTCACTTTAAAAGATTTGATATTATTACTACATAATATTATTGTACATATTTCGCAATAAAAAGTGGCCTATGTCCTTTCTCGGGTATCAAAATATCTCTATACCAAATTTCATGCAAATTGGTTCAGTACCTAGTTAAGGCGTGATTGAGTAACAGACAGACAGAGTTACTTTCGCATTTATAATATTAGTATGGATTAGTTATTTATATGTTAAACTTTACATGATTATGGGCCGATTTTTCAATGCTTGGATAAAACTTATTCGTCGAACAATGTATAAAACTACCATTTTAAAAACGTATTCTTAGTGCCCGTATTTGACAGTTTACGTGACATTTTAATATTTTCGTGTAATAGGTACTTTATTGGACGGATAAGTTTTATCCAAGCATTGAAAAATCGGCCCTAAAAGTACATCGAGTTTTTGAAAGAAGTCTAGATTTAAGAGAGTCAATGAAAATATGATAAATGAATACTATATTAAATTTGATTACTTCTTTTGCATTGTAATTTTTTTTTCGTAATGGTTATACATTTATACAATACACGGTTACGGTCAAAGTAACGGTTACATTACGTCACGACCCCTCCTCACGGTCAGACTGCCTGAGTGCTTTCCTATGTCCTCTCCTTGTAAGACCTAGTAATAGCTGGACCTAATGTTCTTAAATATTAGATATTTGTATGGACAGAATAAATAGTCCTGGGCACTTATACAATCCCATATTGTCCTACGTTCCTTGTAAATATGCAGAAGGTAATCCTGTGTATTTTGTGAAAAATAAAAATAAGAATAGAGCACTAACTACCTCAACGCTCCGCTTGTGAAGCGTACTGGCGTGCAAATGGACATACCTATGCACAATTCAAATTATGTAGGTAAGTAATTAATGCATCTATTAAGTTAAATAATCTTAAAAGTAAAACAAACGAGATAAACATAATTAATTTTCCACTACAATAGTTTTCTCTCTCTACACAAATTAATATTATGTAATTATACCTACATAATTTTGTTAAATTCGACCCACAGTGCACACATAAAAAATATGTTTTACACGTAAGTTACATAAGTAATTACAATTGGCGCAATTTCCAAAGCTTTCAGTCGCAAAAAATACAAATTTATAAAATGCGACAAACCTTGCTCTATTTTTCTGAAATAATTTAGTAATGAAGTAATAATATAAAATTAAATGCTTTATCACCGGCTGCATACCCACGGAATAAAATAAGGTCACAGGATAACTCAACCAATGCGATTTTACTGAGAATAGTTAGGGTTGAAACATCACAATTGTGGTTTTAAAATATTTGAAGAATTTGATTTTTTTTTGTTACAGACAAACGAGATAAACGAGTTTATCGTTCGCCTGATGGTAAACGGTCACCACAGATGCAATGGACCGCTGCAAATGCGTTGTCTCCTTAAGGGTTAAGGAAAGAATTTGTGAGGACACAGGCCTCAGGCTCCCCCACTTGTAGGACGTATTTCATTATTCGCCAATATAACCTACATGACAATTAAATACATTTCACTGATTTCAAACGCAACTTACACATTTAGACATATCAATCTTACATTTTAAACATTTTATATTGTACGTTATCAATAATCATGGGCTTAATAAATGTTGGAAGTACATTCGTTAAGGGCAAGCTCCCTAAATTTTATGTGAATTTGCATTAATATTCTGAAACAGTCACACATACAATCAAAATGGAAATTTAGTATATGATTTATTGGGTCTTTTTCTTTCGATGTACAAGACAGAAACATAATTGTAACATTTTCGCTCGATTCAATTTTTATTCAAAAATGATGCCTTTTTTAAGGATTATTACATTTTTTTTAAGATTTACTTGGACTTTATGTCTAAAATAAATGTTAACAGTAAGAAAATAGAGTTTACTATTGAAGACCAAGATATTTTTTCTCTAGATCAATTATTACTTTAGTTATAAACGAAATAAGAATTGAGACTTACTTTTCGAGCTCGAACGCGATCAAAGAGCGCACGCGATATTCAACTTTATTACGGCTGTATTAGCGTCTAGTACCGTAACCGGTCTCTCAGTGCCAGAAATGAGAAAGGGAGCCTCCTCTTAAGTTCTCAATAAATGAAAGATAGGTAAGATACTTATATTTTATGGATAAGTGTGGTGGCAAGAAGATAAAATACTTACAATATTTTAAGAATACTTGACTTCAACGCTGATTAAACATATTATATAAAGTCCTATATTCGACCACACTCTTATCAATATTTTTTAGTTAAAAATAATTCTCCTCAGTGCCAGCCCTATCCCACTGACACCTCACCGCGTGGGTGATGACGTCACCCTCCTCGCAAGCCTTATAAGGCGTCTGCTTATTGAACATCGATATAATATGTTTTATGTTTTGAGTAAGCTCCGCCAATGCCAGCCGTAAGAAGGTTGTGGATCTTTACTAAGTATGCAATTATAAAAGTTTGTATTGTATTTTGAAAATGGCTTATCTATAAGATATTTTAGCACAGAAAAAAATTTAAGTTTAATAAACCGTGATTATTTTATAATATCCGTCTTTTCTTGGAATGGAAAGTAATGCTCTACCTAGAGAATTTAAATCATATCGTACTAGTAATATTATTATGAATGCGAAAGTTTGTGAGAATGAATGTATGTATGTCCCGGAAATCCACGGGAACGGGAACTATGCGGGATTTTCTTGGAAAACGCGGGCGAAGCCGCGGGCGGAAAGCTAGTATATTATAAACTAAATCAATGCCATTGTTACATTGCATTGCTATTGTTGTTTAACCGAAGGGCTAAACAAACATATTCAAATTATGACGGTGAGATTGGATGCGCGTGCGCCGCTTGTGTCGTATAGTCGTGCGCACGCGGTCGTGGTAGGCACGCATCCGCGGGTTATGGGTATGTGTTTTATGTATAATCAATTATTTATATGTTTATTTATAGCATAAATAAATAATGTTATTAATCCTACTAATATCCTACTAATACTATAAATGAGAAAGTTTGTTTGTATGGATGTTTGTTACTCTTTCACGCAAAAACTGCTGAACCGATTTTCATGAAATTTGGCACATACATAGAGGGTAACTTGGATTGGACATATACGATAAGTTTTTATCCGGAAAAGAACGGGAGCTATGAGGCTTTTTCTTTGAAAACGCGGGTGAAGCCGCGGACGTGAGCTAGTATGAATGAATTCTGTCATTCTGGCATTATAAGTAAATGATAGAAAAATTCGATAATAAAATAATTCATCGAATTATTCTTTTCTGTGTTCCTAATATTTTATTTATAATTGCACCACACGCTATAAATCAAGAGGCCCGCGCTTTCCATCGACTCTACATCGAAAATCTGAAGCGTTGAATGTACTCTATGAGCCCAGCTACAATATAATATACACATTTTTAAGATCGCATCGTCTTGAAGCAGAAGTTATTCCGATTAGCATTCAATTCTAAAAATCGAAAATGTGGAAAACTAAAAATTTGCAACAATTGCAATTATTATCTGTTGCAACTTGCAAGTTGCAACATGGCTGGACCATATTCGTACGGTCTACCTTTCTAAAAATTCTTACTAAAAATATATAAAATATTAAATTCTAAACAACAGACAAACCCTTACTTATCGTACAAAATAAATCGTTATGAGTCATAAATACTTAAAATTATCTTTGACAACTTAAAAGGATTACTAATTACATACTGTTAAAGATCTGGAAATAAACTAATCATGCGTAGGCGCAGGTTTCAACAAATTATTTGACATTACTGTATAAAAACTTATATTAGATAGTAAGTTGCTTGCCCCGACTTCGCCCTGATTTTCTTGTGATAAAAAATTGCCTATGTTACTCGGTTAAGATGAGGCTTTCTGAATATCTATCGTGTAACAATTTTTGGAATCGGTCAAGTACCTAGTTTTTGTGTGAAAACATTATAAATAATAAATATACATGCTTTTTGTATAAAAGCACAAATATTTCCTCTTTATAATATACTAGCTTTCCGCCCGCTGATTCGCCCGCTTTGTCTAAAACATAATAAATTATATACTAAAACCTTCCTCTTGAATCACTCTATCTATTAAAAAAAACATCGCATCAAAATCCGTTGCGTAGTTTTAAAGATTTAAGCATACATAGGGACATAGGGACAGAGAAAGCGACTTTGTTTTATATAGTGAAGTTTAAATAGTGCCTCTATTGCGCAATATTTACCTGACAAATGAAATGAAAATAGCAAAGAAAATTGTATGTTTTTACGGAAATATTTTTTTTAAGCAACGAATGCATGCAATATGAATGAATGCAGTATTTTTACAGCAATCTTTTTACAAAAAAAGTTCAGCATATACCTGATATTGAATAAACTTCTACATATTATACCTACACAAATCACGTGAATGATTAGATTCATTTTAAGTTTTTGCCTTAAAGGTAGCCTATGTTCTTTCTCAGGGTCTAAAGATTATCTGTGCCAAATTTCATCAAAATATAAACTTTGTAATATTTCTACATTATATTTCAGGCAAAAGCAATCGTTAATTAAAATACGTTGATAAATTAATGGCGAATATGATGAGGCAAATAACACGCCATTAATTCAGCTTAGTAAATATAAAGAATCCGACAGGTTCAAATGCAGTAGTGATTGTTCTCTACTGCCTCTATCTGTGCTTCAGTGTATTTCCCCATAAACTATTAAAAATACTATGATAAAAAACGATGGTTGGCAGCCCTAGGCTCTATGCATAACGTGACAAATGCTTGACACACGACATCCACGTGATAATGTTAAGAAATGCTTTCCGAAGTGATAGGGCTCTATCCTTTTGTAATTTTTTGCTATTTACTATAATTAACCTTATAAAAAAACTATGATAATTGTTTCTTAATAAGTAATAGTTAGCGTGCTAATTTTCAAAGGCATTTTTAATAAACTGCTCAAAAATGTCTCAATGACTGTATATATGTATGTTTGTTAATTCCAGCATAACTTAAAAATACCCGGAGAGATTCTGATAATAAGGCGTGTAATAGTAGAGCGCATACTCTATGTCACATATTATGTGATATCAATTACTTAATTGATATACTTTATTTAACTAGACATATGAAAAATCTATCAACCCAGAATGCATAGATTATTCATTCTGGATTATCCGCAACAGTTGGATTTATTTTGATATGAATTAACCTTCAGGTAAGTAATAATGGTAAGTTACAATTTAGAAAAATAATTTCAAATTCCCAAAAAAGTGTACCTAAATTAAATCTAGGTAGCAAACATAATTTTTATAACAAAAATTATCAAACTAATAGGACGAAAGGTTTGGAACTCAACACCTTGAGACTCACTCACCAAAAATTCAGGTCACAAAGGTCGACCTGTAGCTCTTAATTATTTACCTGTATATGGAAACCGGCCGAAACCGAGTGTTAAAGTATGTCTAGGTTATTGTATGGCTTGATGAGTAATGCATCTACTTATTTTTAATTTTGAAAAGAAATACGGAACCTTTCCGAGATAACTTATTTGCTAATCAGCTACTGTTAGTTAATATTTATAGAAATCACTACATAGTATAAAACAAAGTCGCTTTCCCTGTCCCTATGTCCCTATGTCCCTATGTCCCTTTGTACGCTTAAATCTTTGAAAGTACGTAACGGATTTTGATACGGTTTTTTTTAATAGATAGAGTGATTCAAGAGGAAGGTTTATATGTATAATAATATCCATTAAATAGTGGAGAAGTACTGTTATTTTTGAGGTTTCTAATGTGATGTCGTAAAAAATTACATTTTTTCCGCTTACATTGCAAACGCAGGCTGAACCCTACGAGTTTTATCAAAATAATGTACTAAGTATTATACACATTGAAAAGGTCTACAGAAAAGTCCGCGGTGGTATATGTCTATCTCTTATGGATAACCCACAATAACTTTTTTTTGTCATTTACTTTTTACGACAAATAATGGCTAATTTTCGATGCGATTTTAACCAATACAGCATTAATCCTTAACCAATTAAATACCTTGAATACATTGTTCATTTAATATAGATCTATATGGCCCTTTACACCGTATGATTTAAGTGAATATTTTCGAAGATATTACAGATTTAAAAATTGCGGGACGTAGCGTTTGCGGCGGTACCGGCCGCCCGCCCGGCTATATATTTTATACCCGTGCGAAGCCGGAGCGGGCCGTCATCTATACTAATATTATAAAGCTGAAGAGTTTGTTTGTTTGTTTGTTTGTTTGTTTGAACGCGCTTATGTTTTTATATACAACGTTCACAGTGTTTCTGTAGTGTATTTCAGCATTGCACCCGTGCGAAGCCGGGGCGGGTCGCTAGTAACTAATAAGTAGTTTTAAAAAGATTTTAGGTACTTATAAAATTGGTGAGTTATCCTATCGGTATTTAATATTTAATAGGAATTCATAGAAGTCTAAATGGACTGACTGACGTGTTGGCTTGGTTGGTAGTGGCCCTGCCTTCCAAGCCAGAGGTCGTGTGTTTGATTCCCACCCGGGGCAAATATTTGTGTGATGAACATAGATGTTTGCTCTGTGTCTGGGTGTTAATTATCTATGTAAGTATTTATTTAAAAATTATATATGTATGTTTATCAGCCATCTGATTTCCATGACACAAGCGAAAGCTTAGTATGGGATCAGCTCGTCCCCCCCCATCAGTTCCAAGCCTTGTCGTGGCCGGGGGGGCTCAGTAGCTTGGAGTGCACTTGTGTACTCTGAGTGAAGCTAATTGGACGCGGAGGGGCTGAAAGGCCGGTCTGTCGTCTGACGACACGATTGGTTCGACGGCCAGGGATCCACATAGCTGGCTGGCTGGCTTGAAGGCCGGCTGGCCGGACTGGCTGGAACCGGCTGGTCACACCGGCTGCCTCGCTGGCTGGCTAGGGGGCCGGCTGGCAGGCTGGCTGAAACCGGCTGTCCCACCGGTTGGCTGGCTGGCTGCTTTGAGCCGCGGCGGCTGGCTGGCTTGCTGTCACCGGCTGGTTGTCCGGCTGGCTGGCTGGCTGGCTGGATGGCTGGCTAGCTGGCTAGGATCCTCCGGGGGGCCAGGATTGGCTCAGGTGCCGTTGTGGTACGGCGAGGTATGGCGGCTAGTGGTCGCGGCCTGGCAATTTGGCTGGGCAAAATGGGGTTGGAAGGTCGATCGGGGCTCGTTTGGGTCTCGTTCTGACCGACTGGCAGGGGGCTGCGCTTTGCGGCGGTGGATGGCGGCCAGAGGCCGCGCGCGTTGTTTTTGTTGGTAGTCTAACTACCAACAAAACAGGGGGCGGGATCCCGACGCGTCACTTTTGTGACACGCGGTGACTCCTGTAGGTGGGTGTAGGGCGGCGGCTATCCTGCGACAGCCGTCTGCCAACTCGTAATCCGGTCCGTGGGGCCGGACCGAGGGCCGCCACCTCTGGTGTGAGGTGGGGGCTGCGAGGGAAACCTCTATAAAAGTGCGCCGGAGGGTCCTTCGACGCGTGAATCACGTTTCAGAGGGCCTTTCGGCGCGCGCGCCCTTCGGCCGGTCGGTGCTGGGGTCGAGGGTTTGGGGAACGCCGATGATGGAACGGGGAACAATCCATCATCGGCGAGCGGGTGGCGTGAGCTCGTGTACAGCTTGCGCCGCCCCGGGGTGGGCATTTGGTGGAGGGCCTGGAAACGGGCAAGTGGCGGAGGGCCTGGAAACGGGCAACTGCTGGGCGGGACATGCGGAAGATTGCGAATGTGTACCCGCATCCCGTCTAAAGCAGCGCGTTGGTACACGGTGGGGTTTTAGTCGGTAGGAATCCGACATAACCCACGGCTCCATCCTCGGGAGCCGTGGGTATCTTAGGCAAGATTTCCCCACTTGAAAAAAAAAAAAAAAAAAAGGGATCAGCTCGTGCTGTGTGTGAAAATTGTCCTGAACTATTTATTTTATTTATTTATTAAATTGGAATTTCATATTGTAGGTAACGATTCAAATGTATGTGCCAATCCCCTGCACGATGCATCATATGGCATACCTACAGGCGATAAGTCCGTATTTTGATATTTTATAATAAAGTGTTTTATCATGATTCGTGGAAGCAATCCTCTATGATAAGCAAATTAAAAATATAGATAAAAAAATAGGTACTTAATAAGTTAGAAAAATATTGTCACTTACCTTACCTATTATATTTTCACATGAGGATAATTTAATAAAAAAAAAATCAATTTTTCTTTCGATTACACGACAATTTTCACCTACATTCAATGCGTAGAATATTGTCTAGCTTCACTAGAATTTTCAATTACCTAACACCAGACCACTTCCTAAATAATGTGACCTGCGTGTCGCAAGCGCAGTGGTGCGAGCTGTCGCAACGCGGGTTCGGTTCCCAAACTTGTAACTTTATATTGTGGTTAGAGAATATAAGGTAATGTGTAAGTATGGAATATGGAGCATTGTTGAAGTAGATTTTAATATAAGTTCATCTATAACAAGACATAATTTATACATAATATGTACTTGAATCGTTTGTTTTGGTTGTTTATTTAGGGCCGATTTTTCAATGCTTGGATAAAACTTATCCGTCCAATAAAGTACCTATTACACGATAATATTAAAATGTCACATAAACTGTCATTTACGGGCAATTAGAATACGTTTTTAAAATGGTAGTTTTATACATTACTAGGTTTCCACCCGCGGCTTCGCCCGCGCAGTCAAAGAAAAACCCGCATAGTTCCCGTGGGATTTCCGGGATTGCGTCATTTTCCCGGGATAAAAAGTAGCCTATGTCCTTTCTCGGGTATCAAAATATCTCCATACAAAATTTCATGAAAATTGGTTCAGTAGTTTAGGCGTGATTGAGTAACAGACAGACAGACAGAGTTACTTTCGCATTTATAATATTAGTATGGATTCGACGAATAAGTTTTATCTATGGAATGCAATCCCGATCCCGCGGGATCCCGATCTCGCGAGATCTCGTGTAATTTTTCGGGATCAATCCCGACGCATCATATGACGAGATCCCGTTCGAGATTGACGGGATTGGACGGTAGTGGTCAGCGACGCAACACACAACCACTCGGGGCGCAAGCGGCGACAAATTAGAATCTACTATTAAAAAATAAATGGATTTGTTTGAGTGTGGAGGAACAAGGGGGCGATTATTGCAGTTTGCATATAATAGGCATGACGACAGTATCAATAAATGATCAAATTAGTATTTTAAAGGGAAATTATATATAATAAATACATTGAAAATAAAGTGACTTAGAAATATTGAAAACATTAAAATTAATGAGATTAACAATAAAATAAAACATTGAAATTCTGCAGTCGGCCATATTGGCTGAAACACGCGTGACGTCACGCCTATGTAAACAACTACACGTCAGGTGTTTTTCGTTGATAGGAATATGTTGAGAATAGGTACGCATTTTTATTTATGTTTAATTATTTCACGTATGCTTTATCGACTCAGAACAGAAATATAATTGCAAATTCGCGAATACGTGGTTCCACGCGAGCTTAAAACAATGATTTCTTATTATTTTATCGGTTGGAACAATTACGTTAATACTTTTTCGGGCATTATTTTTATGTGGATTCACACTTCAATACTGCAAACCACTTATAAACTTTGAAATTCGTTTCTATAACACATATTTATTAAATAATTTGTTTCATCGATAAGCGTACAAATAATGACGTATTTATTATGGAGTGACGTCACGCCTACGCGACGCCATGACACCTGCAAGCTGTTTTAGCACAGTTAGTAAATATTTAAAAAAAAATGGCTTTTATCTTCGTTAAATTTAAATATATTGCCGAAATAAAGGGTTTTTCTTGTATAGTAAACGTATACGCACATTATAGAAGAAGATTTCAAAATCTTTCGTCATGCCTATTGCTTCGCCACGCTGTTGCCAACCAGCGTTGATTCGGAGAGGGCATTCTCAGCAGCGGGGTACATTGCAACGGACATTAGATGCCGTTTAGCAGACGAAACTATTAATACCCTTTGTTTTTTAAGGAGTCATTTTCAAAATCACTCTTTTTCCTAATTCCCTTTAAATATGCTTATTGTTTTGATTACCTAATTTACCTACGTTAATTTCCTTACAACCTGATTATTATTTAGTTGGTAAGATTAAAGAATATAGGTTTTTATTTTCTTTCGAGTAATATGTTATTTTAATTAACCTCACTATCACAAACAAGCAGTTATTAGCGTTTTCAGTCATCTGAATTCAACTTTTTTTTTTAATTAGACGGGATCCCGAAAATTCCGGGATCCCGCGGGATTGATATTTCTAATCCCGCGGGATCCCGAATTTGCAATCTCGAGTCGGGATTGCATTCCCTAGTTTTATCCAAGCATTGATTAATATTAGGAAAAACTGGTTCAGATAGTTTTTATTGTGTATGAATAGGTCATTAATAGAAAATATGAAGAGATTTTTTATTGGGTCATACATCGAGGAAGAGGAGCATCAATGAAGATTGGAGAATGACGAAAAAATGGGAAACAAAAATTATTTTATGTCACTCAGGAATAAACAATTTTAATTTTCTTCTAATTCTTTCATTCCAATTTTCAAATCGATAAAATAGTTTCGTAGCTTACTTGGTACAAAGAAATCAAGTAATAATTAATACATAACGCTCATTTGCGACAAGAACGTGTTAACGAGCATATGTATCGTTATGGAATAATGATACAGTAGAATCCGTCGCATCGCGCTCTACCTGCTGCTAAAACGCGATATTTCTAGCTCCAAAAATGACCGAGTTATGAGGGAAAAGGTCGGCGACTATCGGTTTAGCGAAATCTCTTTTTGCTCTTGAATTTAATGCAAGAACGGTTTAAGTCAGTTGTCGCTGCTCCCTTGAGAAGGAAACTGTTGCCCGATTGCAGTAAAAACGTAACAGCTTATTGTATCACGGTTTTGCTGAAAGGTAAGTACAGCTTTTTGTTTTTTTACTGATTTATATTTGCAGCTATAACGGGACATTTGTATGTGGGTCATTATTGTAGTAAAAATAGTATTCGCATGCTACGGTTTACATAGGATTGTCCCGTTTTTGCTGAAATAAACAATGTTTTTTGTTGGTTAATTTAAGATGTTCCGTTACAGTTGATAATAAAAGTACAAAATGTTTGGTATTTATGTTGGTTATCTCAAGTTAACACATTATTGATAAAAAATAATACATTTTTACAACGAATACGCTACAATGTTGCATTATAAATGATAAAAATGTTGTCTGATTACTTAATTTATTTTTCAGATGGAATCACGGTCTAGGAAGCTTGTAAATCTTGTACGAGAAAATATTCATTATTTTATTTTACATTCACTTAAGTTATAAAAACGAAAAGATCATACCGATTCTCGAAATACAAATGAATTAAACAATCAATTTATTTTATAGCATAAACGAGTAAAAAATACCACTGAATAAAGAAAAATGAAAAAAAAAATATTACAAATCAGTTAAAAAATGCAAGACAGTCCTACGAATCGAAAGCATCACAAAAAAAACTGTGCCGCCCCGTCAACTAAAAGAGAATCCTGCAAGGAAACCTGCATTTTCAAGTGTCAATTTTTTTTTCCGAAGAACAACACCGTGAAATACTGAAAGATTACTGGAATTTAGGAGAGATCAAGAAGCTGTCTCGAGACAAGAACCTGTGATTTGTTTTGCTAATATGTTTATTTGATTTATGTATGACCGGGACCCGCAATAAAGATTAGTTTCCTAATAATATTACTGAGATAAGCAAAATATAAAACAAAGTCGTTTTCCCCGGCCGAATGCTTGCCGTTTTGCAATTATGATGCAGTTTTTGTTAACAGATAAAGTGATTCAAGAGGAAGGTTTATATGTACCTATATTGTATAATAGCATCCATAAATACGTGAATGAACTGTTATTTTTGACGTTTCTAATGTGATGTTGTAAATAATTACATTATTTTCCGCCTGCATTGCAAACGCATTCTGAACCCTACGAGATTTATCAAAATAATTTACCTACTAAGTATTTAACACATGAAAAAGTCTTCAGAAAAATCGATGGTATCAGGATTGCACCCGTGCGAATTCGGGGTGGGTCATAATATTATAATTGCCAACGTTTGTGAGTAAAAGTAAAACAAAAAATATTAATGTCTGGTTATAATTGTATATTTTTTTTTAAATGTTTAGATATTACTTATATTTCAGAGAAAGTTACACAATAATTTCGCAAAAATATCTTTCATTTTGTAAAACAAAGTACAAAAATAAAAAGATTTCTACTACAGTAACACGTTTTAATTAAAATTTCCAATACATTTAGATTACTGATTATCAATAAAACGTAACAATACGACATAACTTGTAAAGTTTTAGATTTTTATTCAATTTTTTTTTCAAGAAAAATGATACATATCTGTTTGTAACGCAATACTGCACACTTTTTACAAGAAAAACGCAACACGAAGGGCCCTTTCTGATATAAATAATCATAATAAATTTAATAACCGACTCATTGTTCTGAATACAATTTGATTCAAAAAAACGAGAACGTTTTAATATGTTGTATTGAGCTGAATAGTCTAAGCATAATAATTAAAAAGTTACAGGAATTTTAAACTTTCAAATGCGTTTTCCCAACAATTGAGATTTTGACTTTGTCACGTTATAGAAGCAAATGAGCGAATTAAGTCCTAAAAATGCAATATTTTCCACATTGGCCGTAATTTGTTAAACTGAAAACCTAGTTTAAATCTAGATAAATAACGAACCGTTATCAGGGACAACTGTCTCGCTTAACTTAAAAGCAGCGATATATCACTTTCTAATGAATTAAACAGGAAAGTACGAGAAAGTTATCAAAAGGAAGACGTATTGCAAATCGCTTTGATACCATCTTGAATACAATAGCGACTTTTATCGGTTTTCCACAAAATTTAGGCTTGCGTAAGCATAAGTTCAATGAATTAGGAAAACCCGATTTTTTTTTGCCTTAATAATTTAGACATATTTGTAATTCAACTTCAAATTTTGCCAAATCTATACTAATATAGGAAATAATGGTAATACTGTGCTAATATTATAAAGCTGAAGAATGTGTTTGAACGCGCTAATCTCAGGAACTACTGGTCTGATTTGAAAAATGTTTTCTGTGTTAGATAGCCCATTTATCGAGGAAGGCTATAGGCTATCATCACGCTAAGACCAACAGGAGCGGAGCAGTGCGGGTAAAACCGCAGGGTGCAGCTACTAAATTTTATAAATTTTATTCTTATTTATATTATTGCAATAGGTTGTGCAGGTATATTATGTGTAGATGTATATTACATATTTTAAGTGGTGGTAAGTATGCTTGTAAAAGTGTCATTACATAAGTGACTATGTAAGGATATCGAGGCCCTGTAATTAAACATATGTACTTCGAATGTTTTACTCATTCTCTACTTTTTCTTATTTTTGTAAATTTATTATGTAAATACGTGTAATATAGGCTATTAAGGAGCTTAAAGTACCGATACCTATGTTAGAGAATGTGTATGTGATTATTTTTATCAATTTATTAATTGCCATCTTCAAACGGTATAAATGAATTTCCAACATAGAATAAGGTACTTAACAGATTTAACCCCGTATTACCGACGCGCGACATCACCCACACTATATACTTATAAAACTTATACTTACACTAAAAGCTCTTTCGAGTATCACGCTATCCATGGTGAAAACATAATGAAAATCGGTGCAGTAATTTTTGAGTTAACCGCGAACAGACTGGTAGTTCGTCGGGTGGAAGGACTTTGTTTTATCCATAGTTATAATTTATATTTATATAAATAAAATACAGTTCATTCGATGACAAGTAAATAGGTCGTGGTCACAGCACGAATAGTTTGTGGAACATGTATCTAGAAAAGATTTTCCTCAACGTGTTTACTGACTTCATCCATATTAGGAGTAACATATGGCACTACGAATCCGCCATTCATGAGAACATGTTACGTATTTTTATGGATTACTAGCTTTTCACGCGACTTCGCCCACCTGCAAATAAAGTTAACACTGCACTTCCCCATCTGATGTAGTATTATGACTTTTATCACAGAAAATACATTACTATAGGTATATTTTTGTATTTTTTTTATACCTAGGTACTATGTAGTATTATTAAAGTTTTTAAAGCCTGTCAGTTTTATCTTCGCAAAAAGCTTATCCCCAGGTACTTACTGAGATTCCTGTAACTCTATGTTCATACGATTAAGTTTGCAAAAGAAACATTAAAAAAAATTCATTATCAATTTTATCAATCACAAATATTTAACATTGAAAAAATCTGATAAAATAACATACAACTGTACTTTCCATTCAATTTTTTGCGAATTCAATTAAAAAAGCGTGGGAAACAAAAAGCAAATAGCCAAATCTTTTTATCTCAATCGTGGGCGAATGTGTCGTGATTTATGCGTTGGTTTAAAGTTATATTGATGATCCATCTAGGTGTATCCTTTACAACTTATCTATACTAATATTATAAAGCTGAAGAGTTTGTTTGTTTGTTTGAACGCGCTAATCTCGGGAACTACTGGACCGATTTGAAAAATTCTTTCGGTGTTGGATAGCCCATTTATCGAGGAAGGTTATAGGCTATATATCATCACGCTACGACCAACAGGAGTGGAGCCACGAGCTAGTAAAATATATATGTATTATGTATTTCACCGCGTAGGACTGGAATTTTGGTGTCCACTGCCCATGGAACGAATTCATACGTAAGTATTCATACTCATACGATATCATCTTTTAAATGAGAAATTTATATTTAAACTATAGGGTAAAACCAGGATAGTTTATTAATCTTTTGATATAGGTACATAACTTACAATACGTACGAAGTACGAACTAGCCTCCTTCTCGCGACTTTGCTGAGTGACATAATATGGTGCAACAGGAGTGAGTTTGTAATGAAATTTTATTTGCGAAATAAAAAGAAGTTTATAAAATATAAAGAGAAAATGGAAAAGTGGTGAAATACATTAAAATTAAAACATTAATCTATCTTTCTAAGATCTTTTTGTTGAGGTCAGAAGAATGTCAGACAACCTTTTTGTATTTTATAATCTAAATACATAATCTATTTTATTAATTTAGTTATCTAAAGTAAATTTATATGTATAATAATTATTTTCGAATAAAATATGTAATATATTAGTAACTGGTAGTTGAATATTATGCTGCTATAGTTTCTGACATCGAATTTCATAATTTTTATTACGGTTTAATAAAAGGTTTTAAAGTTAATTTCACACAAACAAGCGCTTAAACCTTGTCCCTTATCGCAAGTAAAAAATCTCATCTCTCTTTTGGGTGAGTTAAACAATGTTTTCCTGTCACTTATTGTCCTTCCAAATAGGCTCGATTTTTAAAGAACACGCCGCCCTTGTCCCACTGTGTGATAGGGCTGAGACATATCCAATATTCTGATCATAGACGATCGATGGTTAAATACATCTGTGGCTATTTCAAGTAATTATTTTCATAAGTAACCATACAGTAGTTATAATACATATTATATATGTACCTATTTTTAATCTTTATAGGCCATAGAAGTGTCGCTAATGAGGTACATAATATAAAAAAGTGAAGTCCCATGTCCCCTAGTGGGGTAAGGGGCAGATGCATTATACATCTGTTTCACTGATCGATTTTCTTTAGGGACAAGTAGGTGATCAGCCTTCTGTGTCCTACCAGAACAAGACATTTTTTCTTCTTCGTCTCCACCGGGAATCGAACCCAGGATCCCTCGGTGTTACGCTCACGCGTTAACCACTGTACCGAGGAGGCGGTCACATAATATAGCAATTGCATAAGAAATGTTCATAGTTTTAAGCCATTTTGTGTGCTTTAATACCTATGTTATGTCAATCAATAAATCAATAAGTTACGATAGTAGAGTCAAAGCTAATACATAATTAATGATTAATTGTTGTCGAAACTAATCACTAGGTAGCTGCTTGGAATAAGTTATTTTTTGTTTTTTTTCTCTACGATAAGATTAATAAACAGATAAGTACAATATTTCTTATTGTCTTTAAGTATACAGATGAAAATCTGGATAGAAAGTAAATATTATTGTACCGATTGACCAACAGCCCTGTTGAAATTAAAATCTTATGTGAAGGGGCTCGGTTTGACCATTTACGAAGACTCGACGCGTTTTGCATTGATTTATGGTCTGTGACATTTTATTTTAGGTACATAATAAACCACTTGATTCATTCTAAAGAAGTTTAAACTGCTGCTGTTTTATGTAATATTATTTGCATTGCAGAATACACAGAAACATCTATATGCTATGTAATTTTAAGATAGTAGGTACGTTCATTGTGATTTGTGCATAAATATCCACTATAATATAAAGTTACTAGCGGTCCGCCCCGGCTTCGCCCGTGGTACATATGAAAAATAGATGTTGGCCGATTCTCAGACTTACCCGATATGCACAGAAAATTTCATGAGAATCGGTCCACCCGTTTCGGAGGAGTATGCAGACTAACATTGTGACACGAGAATTTTATATATAAGAGAAGATTAATTACCTAGTTATTTGTTTGAAATGAGCTAATCTCAAAAAGATGAGTAAGTAACAAGATAGTCTATTTATGCAGGAAGGCTATCGGTTGTAAAGCACACCTACTTACTACCTACTACCACTAATAAAAAACGGAGCATCAATGAAAAATGTTTCAAATAGTATAGCAAAAATATTGTGATTGAAAATAGTCTCAGTAGCGTAGGCCAACTACTTATCTACATATTTGATAACCAGTAATTTTGATTTTTCTAATTTTTTCTTGTTTTTCTATTGACTACTTCCATATCGATTTTTTCTTCTGATCGATTGGTTTCTAGTTTCTACCCAAAATTTGAAACTCTATCCTAGATTATTATACTATGATTACCGCACCTTTGCATAGAGACAGCAAATGGCGTCACGCGCTGTCTCCTCCGAGCGGGTGAAGCAGGTCTGCAGTGGTCGTCCTTCAAGTGTAATGGAGAACGATTCGTTACAATAAGTAATGTTATGGAGTATATATGGAGTAGCATGCACTAGCGGGAAATAGCCTCGCAATGGAGGAGCATTTTTCTTTTATCTATACTAATATTATAAAGAGGAAAGGTTTGTATGTATGTATGTATGTATGTATGTATGGTTTTCACGCATAAACTACTGGACCGATTTTGATGAAATTTGGCACAGATAATCTTTAGACCCTGAGAAAGAACATAGGCTAACTTTTATTGCGAAATATGTACCACGGGCGAAGCCGGGGCGGACCGCTAGTAGATTTATAAAGAGGGATGATTTTATTCGCCTATTGATGGACACACTTTTTTTCATATTATACTGTTATAAAGAGAGAATATTTGATTCTTTATGCTGTGTAATTGACTAAGTGAAAAAATGATTAATCAAACGCATTATTTTTTTATTATTTGTGTCCCTTTTAAGTCAGGAAAGCTGATATGACTAATGAAATAAGCAAGTTAGGTTCATAAGTTTTGCTCTGAATTAGGTGGTCGCTCAATAACTGCTATGAACCACTATGGTACAGCTAGACCATAACGATAATAACTACTATGAACCTTTCTAACTTGGTAGATACTAGAACTAACGATTGTGATGGTATATTTGTAAACAATATTGTCATGCTCCTGTGATAGGGCAGATTTCTACATCTTATGAGTACAGCGTTAAATTCAGTAGAGAACAGTTCGTGTTTGAGTTCTTCAGCTAGAAACCAAGGTAATCACACGGTTGACCTTATTGAAAATTGGTGATAATAATAATTGGTTCATATTGATATGAACTAATGAAACTCTGTTCTCCTTATAAAATATTCAAAGCAATTTACTATGTGATGATGTATTTATCGAATTTCCCTATGTTTTCACAATATGAACTTATGCAAATTACCTACCTATCAGCATTGTCGAATTTTATCTCAATTTTGCTCGATATTTATTTCTATCTTTTCATTAAATCAGATATCAATTATCAATCAGTTCAATCAGTAATCACCTCGTATCGTATTTTAAGTGTACTTGCGCAAATAAAAAGCTTGGACATACAGTGGTGGACGTTTAATTAGAAACAGGTAACACGATGAAGTAGTCATCAAGTTTATTTAACATTTGTGTATTAAAGTATTAGAGATTAAGCATTATTTCATATGTAATAGAACACCCGTTTATCTAGTTTTATAATAAATTGCTTAATTTTAATCAAACGTTAGCTTAAATTAATAAAATCAAACAACTTTAGGTGAAGTCTGATTTCCGCGTATTTTCAGTCTGGACAACAAATTAGAAACAGCATGTTTCGAGTGTTCTAAAGTCAAAACCTATTAAAATGCCGTCAATATTTTTTTCATCTATAAATATTTGCACCGTTTTTTAAACATTCTATCTAAAAGTTTCTGAAAATTAATTTTCTTTGCAGCAAAAATGGGTAAAAGTAAGATTCGTGACCCATCAACAAGAAAAATAATTTTAAGTTTACATTTTGACAAAAACTGGAGTTACAGGAAAATTGCAAATCATTTAGAGTGTTCGATAAAAAGATATCCAATGCTATAGTTTATTTCAAAGAGCATGGTACTTCTGATTAAGTGCCTAGAAGAGCTTGACCATGAAAAACTACTGCTCGCGAGGATAGGTAAATTATTCTTTTCGCAAAGATAGATCCATTTAAAGGTTCCAATTCTATTAGGAAATATGTTTTTGCCAACGTGTGAAAATCTCTTACAATCTGAGCCACGACGTTGTAAAGCCGTTGTTGTCTATAAAGATTATAACAATCTAAAAACAACCCCATACTATAATGTTTCCTCCGCCTTGCTTAACTGTTTTTAATTTATTATCTAAGGTATGGTTAACTGGACGACGCGCGCATCTTTTGCCATCAGAATTGATTAAATTAATTTGTTTCGTCCCAAAATAAAACTTTTTCACTGGCGGACTGTTCTCAAACAATATTTCTTAGTAAATGCAAATCGTCGTTCCCTGCCTAATAAGAAGCTGTACTTTCCTGGCGTCTCTCACAAACAATTTTGCCTCGACTTACCACCCGAAAACCGATCTCATCGACACATGGCGTGGTTCATCTTCGGAAAAAACTAATTTTATAATAGAATTTGAGCTTTTAAATGGATCCATTTTTGCCAAAATAATCATTTGCCTATCCTCGCGAGCAGTGATTTTTCATGGTCCAGCTTTTCTAGACACTTGATCAGAATTACCATGCTTATTGAAATAGACAACATTGAATATCTTTTTATCGAACACTCTAAATGATTTGCAATTTTCCTGTAACTCCAGCTTTTGTCAAAATGTAAACTTAAAATTATTTTTCTTGTTGATGGGTCACGAATCTTACTTTTACCCATTTTTGCTGCAAAGTAAATTAATTTTCAGAAATTTTTAGATAGAATGTTTAAAAAACGGTGCAAATATTTATAGATGAAAAAAATATTGCAACCATTTTAATAGGGTTTGACTTTAGAACACTCGAAACATGCTGTTTCTAATTTGTTGTCCAGACTGAAAATACGCGGAAATCAGACTTCACCTAAAGTTGTTTGATTTTATTAATTTAAGCTAACGTTTGATTAAAATTAAGCAATTTATTATAAAACTAGATAAACGGGTGTTCTATTACATATGAAATAATGCTTAATCTCTAATACTTTAATACACAAATGTTAAATAAACTTGATGACTACTTCATCGTGTTACCTGTTTCTAATTAAACGTCCACCACTGTATATGCGGTGACCAATATGGCCGTGCCCAAACCAGACGCGACCTCAACATATGGTCGACATGTAATCACTAGCTCTGCATATGGGTTTGGTTGTAAGTCTGCTCATAAATTACGATTACTAGAGCTTAGTACCCTATGTTGTGATTGGTTAGAATTGTGAAATTACTAAGAAAAGAGGTTGAGAGAGGGTATTAGGTTGTGTACTTAATAGTTAATTCTGTTAAGTACTACATTCTTTAGACTTGCTCTATATGACAATATAATGTTTTTTGTGGTTTCATTCTACATAATAATATATACATATTACATAGATATCGGTATTGCTTCTAGGTAACTTATATTACACATGTATATAATTGTCATCATGTGGAAAAGTTAAATAAAAATAAAAACCAACAAAAAAAATCTTTATTTTAACAAGAGATATACTTACTTAATCCATCAGTCCTCGGAATCACAGACACAATAGAAAATCTATTGTGTCGCGCCCCGATCGGGCCTTACGGTGGTCAATGGGTTAATATTATATTTAATCTATATTTTATTTACATAGCAACAATTATTTATCTGTTTAGAAGAAAAACAGAAATAACTTAATTAATACATTTTATCTATGCTCTTATTCTATTAACAGTGTTGCGGAATGTTGCGGATTAACTGCAACATTTCGCAACCCTGTTCCTAATTCTGTTACTCCGTCAGTCCGTGTGTTTGAACATGTCCTTATGGCGGAAACGGTTTTGATTGTGTATTTATAATTCATCTATTATTCAGCTCATTGCTCTAGAAACTAAATTTCACATATTTAAGTACTAGAGCAACACCATCGACAGCAGAACGTTGTCGATGAGCAACGCTCTATCAGTCGACACTATAGAATCAAAGAACACGTTACACGTAGCTTAAACAATTACAAACGCTTCAAATGATACCTATCCACGAATTCTTCACTTACTTCCAACATCTTCTCTCTATAAAACTTACTCTGTCGAGCATAATCTAGCACCGGCTTACATCTATCTTCTTCCACGTGCTTCTTAAACGTGTCAGGATCGTCAAAAGTCTTCTCGGCTAACGAAGGGTCCATTAAAACAAAGGGAAAGATAGCCATTGCTACCATCATCGCGAACATTCTAGCCCTTTCACACCAGTTAAAGAAGTCCCACCTCCCGTAATTATAATCCTTCAATTTTCCCTTCATATTGTCGTCCAAATATTGGGTAAATATGGTGTAATAATGGTTAAACACTTCCTTTTCATGGAACTCTCGGAACTGCTTTGTAGTTGTAAGGTAGAGTAATATCATCAGGTCAAACGCTGGTGGACCGTATCTGATGCATTGAAAATCTACCAAGATTGCTTCTTTCGGCTCATCACCCTCATAACGAAACAGTATATTGTTGGTCCACAAATCTCTATGAAGAATAACGTTGATGCTGTCTTTGCTGACTGTTAGATCATCGCATGCTTTTAAAAACAGGTTTGCTAGTGTGTCTTCATTTATGGTCTTTGTTGAGAATTCTCGGAGTAGACTGCAGGTTAATTTCGCAGCAGCTCGTAGCCATGGTGCATCGATAAAGGCAGATTCTTTAAGAACTTCTTTGTGGTCTTCATATATGGTTTTCTGTTGATTAGCTTCATAACACGCGTATTTAGCGTGGAATTGGGCTAATGACTTCACGGCTATCAACGCGTGCTTTAAGTCGAAGAATTGTTCTGTGGGTACGGTCTTGTAGCCGAGGATGGAGAGGTCAGGTAGCACCAACATTGTGTCCGTGTGTATGTACGCTTTTGTGCACCAATTGTCGGAATCTGTTGAAGGAAATGGAGTAAAATTTAATGAGGTTCTTATAGTGAGATCTGTGGACCGATACATCATCTTTATGAGAATTGATAACATTTTAAACTTATAAATTACTTAACAATAATTATTTCATTATTTATTCAACATAAATTTTACGGTAGGTACTTATGTAATTAGTGTTTTAAAAATCTAAACATACAACAAGATATTTATGTGTTTTAAGCCTGCCTATCTAACTCATAAGAAAAGAAAATGTTGGCATATAATTTTATTAATTAATATTTGCATTAAACTTAAATTAGGTCTTCTTCTAAAAAAATATAGCAATTATTCGATTTGTGGAAAAATTGATTTCGCAAAAACTCACCTGTCACACCCATATCCTCGAATAACTTGTAAACAAGATTTTCCCGCCGAAAGAAATTATAATCAGTGATAAAATCCGCCTTCGGTTTATTTAACAACGGCATCGACTTCGCAAATAAATACAATTTCTTCGTGATGCCAGCATTTTGTAAATGGACCACAATTTTGAAATGATCCCCTAGAAATCCTGCAAGACCTGTCGAAGCAGGTTTGACGTCATAACCTAAAAATTTCCATCCATCCAAGGAGGCACGATGTATGATGGTTTTCAAATGTTTTTCCGTTAATATACTTTCTATATTTCTGCACTTTTGTTCCTCCATGGTGCCAAACTAACGAACTATATTCGATCTCGGGGCTTTTATAGAATTAGTTGATAAGTATTTTCAGTTCATCTTAGGAAATTATTTGTTCTAAACGCCCGCTATTTATGTGCAAAATGATAAAATGAATTTTCCCCTCTCGTGACTATTTGCTATGATAATTGTAGATAACAAAATAATGGTAATATTGATAGAGATGTTATGTGTCTTGGTTTTGCTGCATTTGCCTTATTTCGGTCTGTGAACTCTTTGAATCGTCATTGTCGATTGCTAATTATTCGATCATTGCGAATTATTTTATTATTATTGAAGTTATTTTCTTCTAGCTAAATTGAAATAAGCAAAACTTTTACTCTTTTTTCCCTTTATAACATAAGGTTAGATTACTAGTTAATCTACTGTCTAAAATAAAGTGGAAGAAACTACTTCAGGATAGCATCCTACTAGGTAAAAATAAATGCGAAAGTATGTGATAATTGATGAATGGATGGATCATGGATGGATGTTTGTTACTCTTTCACGCAAAAACTACTGAACCGATTACAATGAAGTTTGGTATTTAGGCAACTGAAGACACAGAAATCCCACAAGAACGGGAACTATGCGTTTTGGTTTTTTCTTTGAAACCCAAAATATATATATACCCACGTAGTAACATGGAACGTGAACATTATTAACTAAATTATTTAATAGTTTCAGTTCCGATAATACAAATTAGATTGGCGACCGAACCGTGACATACAAAAAGGTAATTTTAATTAATTAAATTAAAAAGAGCTTGGTCATGATTTTAGGAGGCAAGTCTCTTTAGATGTTTTATTCTACTTTTTATAATATAAAAAGTATGTTTCTTTAGGTTAACAAATCGGCAAAGTTTACCTTACATTTCATTTTGCTAATCCTTATATTATTAAAATTAAATTCAATTGTTTAAAAGTTAACTATACAGGGTGTCCCACTGTTAGTATACTAAGCTCAAAGGATGTTATAGTTTTGAATACGTTGAGTACGTAAAAAATACAAGTTATAAAATTTCAGTCGCATTTTTTTTTTCAGATAGATGAATTCTTAAGACGATACACAAAAAAAAATCCACTGCTTGGCGGGCGGAGTCTAATAGCTCGCTATCGCGAACGCGGGTGTGCGCGAACTCATTCTTGCAAACTCGCCGCGCTGCCGCTGGCCGACTCGGGACAAACATGTATGGAGTCGTCATACAGTTATAATATTGTTATACATTTATTCAATTGTTGATTTATTGGTTTTATTTTCTTGCTTATAAACAAATAATCTTCTTTCCAACAACTACTTAGACATTATTAATAATTATTATTATTTCGTAATGTTTACTTTATTACAAAATAATACAGGTTATAAAATAATCTTTAAAATAACAAAAAATATTGTTAATCTGAAAAAATGAAATGGTAATCAATAACGCGGAATACTGAATTGATTTAGATAGAATTTGATGCTGACGTAGATATTACATCATGCCCAGAAATGAAAGGTACTATTTCTGAAAGAAGTTATAAACCCTAATTCTTCTCAGTCAAAGTCAAGAGTGGAAGATATCACTAATACAGTAAAACTGATGCGAAACTTTGGATGTTAATTTGTATATTTTTTTGTTAGTTGTTACTTAATCACGTCAAGACTACATTACCAATTTTGATAAAATATAGCTATTTGCCTGGATTTACACATAGGATACTTTTTATCCGAACTGAACACTTCTGTGGGATAAAACAGGATTCACGATATAACCTAATTCCAAGCGGGCAAAGCCGCGGTCGGAATGATATTTTTTTAAATAGAAAAATTGTTTAAAAAAAAACACAAAATATATTGATGCATGTATTTATTTTTTGCACTCTATTATAATTGTAATTATTCATTACAAATAATCAAAATAAAATAGCCAGAACAAAGTTAGGCCCTGGTAGGGTAGGTAGGCAGGTACAGCAATGTGAGACGAACACTGGCTTATTTATACCAATAATAATGTATTATAAACATTAAATTAAGTTTACAACAAAAATACATAATATTAGCTAATGTGAAAACGAATCAAACAATCATCCCACAACAATGAAATGTGCACACAAATATTCATCCAAATCGGTTCATGTGATTAGGAAGAGTGACTGCAGCGCCATCTTCCGGGCCCAATTGTGTTTCCAGATCACCCAGGAACTCAATTTAATATACTTACACAAAATTTTTCGAAATTAAAACTCACATTACTATGTAAATATGAATATAAACCTGTTTTAGTACTAAGCAATTTCCCGCACAGGTGTAGTAAGTTTAAATGAAATAAATATCAACATCAAATTCTTTAAACAACATACTTATCTACCACCTACTAAGAAATGTAATTCTTGAAATTTTTTCGTATTTTTTTTAAATATAATACTACTCCAATGAGCTCCTGTTCCATATCACGTCCGCCATACTTCCACTAAGTTCACCATGATTTTTTATTTCTTTGCACTTTGTTGCTTTTTGCTAAAAATGGAATCATGCGATAAAACCAGTAGAACGTTGATAACATACATTTTTGACTGAATAAAGGTACTTACGAAGGAGTGGGTTCACATTGTGAACAATCAGTGGGTTTATTTTCCTTCTGGATTCCGGATTTCTGAAAAGATTATCTATGCTATAAATGAAAAAAATCTTACACATTCGTTATGTACTTAAAACAGGGGTACATATCAAACATCGTCTATAATACAATTATCATCAAATTTAAAATAAAACCTACTTCTTCATTAATTTGTTCCAATTGTAAGCATTCTTTTTTCTCCAACCTTTATGTTTCTTCTTCTTATTTTCTTTATTGTCCCCATTTGTCTCATTTTGTCTTATCGTGTGGTCACCCTTTTTTACGATTGCGCGAGCGACACAAGTTCCCCGTGTGACGGCCGTAGCGGGAATGACTCGTGCAGCGATCGGGGTAGGAAGGTACAGGGCGGCTCTCGCTATATTGGCTGGTCGCGCGCTAATTTCAAGTATTTCTTGTTTATTTCAAAACCATCGCATATTTCAAAATTCTAAATCGGTAGACGTATAGGTTGTATATTTTATAGTTAATATCCAAAAAGTCGTAACTTTACGTTTGTTATTTTGAAGATGCCAGAGATTATAAAAAAATAACAATGAGAACTTTGTATTTTTTTTCTATCGAGAAAATATCATGGAATCATGTTTCTAAAACGGTAGACGTATTGTGTTACTATTGAACTTTCTTGTCAAGAATTTTCATCACGACAACTTTAATAATATAAAAATTACGAAGGTTTGAAAAGGGCCGTAAATGTTAGAAAAATTAATTCATCACCTTAAAACTTTATGCGTATACCCTTACCAAGCAACCCGCCCAACTTTGCCACCCGCACCTGAGCTATCGTTTAAGATTATGTTTTCATAGACAAAATGCTCACATTACAGAAACGGTATATGCCGGCTGCGCGAAGCTAGAGAAGAAGACATAGATTTTCAGGAAAAATTTAGCAAAAAATATCGTTTAAGTATTTTTTACGTGATCAGTGTATGCAAAACTACAAGTCCCTTCGCGCTTAGTATACCAATAGTGGGACACCCTGTATAGTCCCATTAGTTTTATCTTCATCTATATTTAGGTATAATATTATGTATTCATGGCAAATAAAACAACACAATATATTACAATATCTTTTAATCATAAAACAAACTATATAAATCAATTCGTTTCACATAATATAAACATAGTTACAATGGAAGCGCGTCTGGAAGACTTACGGCAAGATAATATAAAAAATAATATACTTACACACAAACATACATATCAACATACGACATAAAACTATTATTTGTGATGTCGAAATTTAAATCTATCTTAATATTATAATTTATCATAAACTGATTCACCATTTAAAATATTACATTTGCGTTTATGTCTGTATTTCTAAGGTATTTCTCATACAATATAAACTAAATACATCATTAATAATTCAGGCATTTTGTGTATAAGTATATGTAACCAATAACATAGGATAAAGATTAAAAAAAAAGCAATTTAAAATATTGTTACAATAATTATATTACGTCTATTTTATAAAGGCACATACTGGCAAGATCTTACATAATAATAAATTTTATAAATCTAAGTAAACAATATGGAAGAAAGGCTAAAGAGCCTAAGATTACAATTTTATAAACTTTACGCGACTGCACAAAGGAGAGTAATGTTTATAGGGTTTAAGTCTTTAAGTTTCTATATTTTACCATAACTCCTAAACGAGTCAATCGATTTGAATATTATAATATTTTATATTATGTTTATTTGACCGCCTCTTCGGTACAGGGGTTGACGCGTGAGCGTAACACCGATTGGTCCTGGGTTCGATTCCCGGTGGAGACGAAGAAAAAAAAATGTCTTGGTCAATTGTACTTCAATGGTTAATCGTAATTCGTAAAAAATCTCAATTACTTAATACTATACCTACAGTACTATGATGAAGTGATAAAACATGTCCATAAATCTTAATTATCGTGAGTCATATGAAACAGTAATATATCTTCTTATATATAAAAATGAATCGCAAAATGTGTTGGTAAGCGCATAACTCGAGAACGGCTGAACCGATTTCGATAATTCTTTTGCACGCCTCATAAGCGAAGCGTTGAGGTGGGTACTACTGTCACTTCGCGCAAAACATCTGATTTTTCAAACTTAAAATGTCTTTATGTATCATACATTGCACTTGTAAGATAAAACATACACACACATATTAAGAAAAAACACTATTTTTAACGTTCATGATATTTTTGATGTCATTTTTGTTATTTAAACTAGTTAAAAAACAGTTTAAAAAAGTTCTGTCTTGGACGTCCGTGTGTCTGTATGTGCGGATCCTTTTTCTTGTTAACACGATAGCGACCGAAATACTTTACTAATCGAGTCTTTTTTTTTCTCTTACGCTTGAGTATGCTCAGGAATAGAACCCTTTCATTTTTCAGGGTCTGATTCGATGTGGTTTAATTGTTATTAAATAAACAAAAATAATAATTAATCCCTCAGTCCCTGAATCACAGACACAATAGAAAATCTATTGTGTCGCGGCCCGATCGGGCCGCTCGGTGGTCAATGGGTTAATAAATATTTATTAAAAAAAAATTATGAGGCGTGCACTTTTGGATTTTCCAAATTATTTTATTATATTCCTTGAAGTACGAGGATGGTTCTTATGTAGAGAAAACGTAAACATGTACCACGGGCGAAGCCCGGGCGGACCGCTAGTTATACCATAATTCTTATACAAACAAACTTTATTAAACAAATAAATATTATAAAATTTGTGTTTGTAAAAAAGATATCTTATCTAGTCATAGCACTCGATTATAATGAT
The DNA here is from genome assembly GCF_061535455.1 of Colias philodice. Classification (NCBI taxonomy): domain Eukaryota; kingdom Metazoa; phylum Arthropoda; class Insecta; order Lepidoptera; family Pieridae; genus Colias; species Colias philodice. Next base: position 11,398,569 of record NC_143098.1, on the reverse strand, counting down.
GATATTCAAAAATAATAAAATAATGCTCATCATTTCTGAAAACATTAGTTTTACCTTTAGATAAATCTACACTAATATTATAAAGAGGAAAACTTTGTTTGTTTGTTTGTTTGTTTGATTGTAATGAATAGGCTCATAAACTACTGGACCGATTTTAAAAATTCTTTCACCATTCGAAAGCTACATTATCCACGAGTAACATAGGCTAGGTTTTATCCCGGAAATCCCACGGGAACGGGAACTATGCGGGTTTTTCTTTGAAAACGCGGGCGAAGCCGCAGGCGGAAAGCTAGTAAAATATATTACATATTTGAACTGGCAAACATTTTAAACTAAAAATTTCATTAAAATCAGTGAAGCCGTTTCGAAGGAGTTCAATTAACAAACACTGAAACATCCGAATTTTATACATATGCATTATCATTTTTTTTACGTAAAATATAATTTACTTCATATACCTACCCTAAAAACATTACTCTATTTTTGTTACAGTCGTGTAAAAATTCCTAAACATAAAAACCTAGTATTCATTAGATATACATTCATTTATTTACTTAAATAGTCATTAAAAATAACAATTGTGATAAAAAATATATCAAATACTTTATTGGCATGTCATGCAACTTGATCATGCCTGATCGTGTGTCACCAGTATTATTTGTAAAAATATGACTTATATTTATTCAAATAAAAGTATATTAAATGCAACAAAAGTATATAAATACAATGCATTTCTGTGGAAGACTAATTAATTGTATTTAAGGCTAAATATATTAATTTTTAATAGAATAAAACTAGTTTTTATAAAAATGTATATAGTATTTAATAGTAATTAAATTGTTGTATTTACGAATTCAGTATTTCTCAATTTTGACATAGGTTTTAAAGTTTTTTATAAAAATATGTTACAATTTATATTTATCTAACTACCCGCAATTTGCAAATATTCCAAGTACCAATATTTTAATATCTTTTAGCATATATGTCTATTTTAATAGTATATTAATAGTTAATATATGACTTACTTAAATAAACTTTAAATTATACGACAAGTGTATTTTGTACTAAAATTATTTTAAAACATTATTTTAACTGGATTTATTTATCATTAAATTCTAATAATTAAACATATAATATGTCTCTATATGATTAAAAATATGCAATATATGTGTTATATGAAACTGAGCTTTAAAATTTGATGAATAAGATTCATTTTCATTCGAGCAGTATTTTATCTAACTACCTTCTTAATCTAAAGTAAACAAAAGTTATATTATTTAAACATTTTTGATGCTGACTGTACATCGTATTATAATAATTATTTAGTAGTAAATAAATCAATTATTTTGTTAATAGAAATACATATAAAAATATTAAATATTCATTCTTTCTAAAAAGTAGGCATTTTAAAGCTTAACTAGTTATCGATGTATGTTTTTATTTTAAAAGTATTTATATAATACTTTATTGATGAGGGTAGTTTGACGTAAAATTTGTTGAACTACCTTCATATTATTTTTTTTTCGCAAAGTAAAATTGTTACTTTTTCGTAATTTGAAAGTAATTGGAATTTATAAGATATCTTTATTCGTAAAAATTTAAAGTTGTTATTAGGGCACAGTCAGATCGCAGACTGGGGCGCGGTCACAATGCAGTACGCAGTTTAGACGTCGTCAAAACACAGATGCGGTTTGGGAGCAGTTGAAGCGCGGTAGAGGAGCTATTAGAACTCGGTCAGGTCATATTTATAACGCGATTAGGGTTCTGTCAGTACACAATTAAGGCCACGTCAGTACACAATTAAGGCCACGTCAGTACACAATTAAGGCCCCGTCAGTACATAATTAAGACACAGTCAGTGCACAGTTAAGGCACAGTCAGTACACAGTTAAGGCACATTCAGTACACAGTTAAGGCACAGTCAGTATACAGTTAGAGCTCCGTCAGTACACAGTTAAGGCACAGTTAGTACACAATTAAGGCACAGTCAGTAAACAGTTAAGGCACAGTCAGTACACAATTAAGGCACAGTCAGTACACAATTAAGGCACAGTCAGAACACGATTAAGGCACATCAGTACACAGTCAGTACGCAGTTAAGGCACAGTCACTATACACTTAGGACTCCGTTACACAGTTAGGGCTCCGCTAGTACACAGTTAGAGCATCATCAGTACACAGTTAGGGTTTCTTCAGTACACAGTTAAAGCTCCGTCACACAGCTAGGGCTCCGTCACACAGCTAGGGCTCCGTCACCCAGCTAGGGCTCCAGCAGCGCGTGCAGCCGCTGCAGCGCGGCGAGCAGTGCGCGCTGCGGGCGGTGCGGGGGCAGGTAGTGCTGCGGGCCGGCGGGGGGAGGGGGCACTCGCCACGAGACCACGTGCTCGCGCCCGGTTGTACGGGACGCGCTCACTGTGAACAGCAGCCGCCGCTCCCAGGCCCCTTGTAATCCAGCTAACACCTAAACAATAAACAAACTATACACGGTGTCCCATTTTTGGTGTACTAAGCTCAAAGGAGCTTATGAACTAAAAAATGTTGAAAATGTGCGTTTCTGAAACTATACTAAGCTACGTGTTTGTTACACACACATACCTACACACTCAGATATACGCAAAAATTTCGCACATGAAAATTACTAACACACAAAACAAAAATCAACCTTATTCAGTTGAAATAAAGTCGAATTTACAAGGATCCTTTGAAATGTCTGTATGTACACACAAACAAACACACACACACACGCACACACGCACCTGCCGTCCCAGCGGCGTGTCCGGCAACAGCGAGTGTCGTGGGAAGCCCACGGCGTAGTACGGAGCGCCCGGCGCCGGGTGACCCGCGCCTTGCACGCCTGATTGGAAACTGCAATATCAGAAACTAAATTAGTGGAAAATAAAATAGGTACATTAATTAACAAATGTACACATAGAGACAAAGTTAGATATGTATAAAACTTCAATTAAAAATAAACAAAGCAGTAATTTAAACTCATATTGGAAAGGGGCCACTGGGGAAAAATGTCAGACAAATTGCTTGATAATTATTATTTCATTTTGAAACAATATACTATCGCAATGAAAATGCAATCCTAAGTTACACATAACAAATGAGCAATTTCGAAATAAATATTTAAAAAAATAATAAGATAAACTCCGGTCCGTTAAAAATCAGAACCATTCAACATATATAACAGGCTATCTATTCCCAGCCAAAGTTACATAACTATGTATAAAATATGTACTATATTATATAGTACTCACTTATAAGTGACCACAATAGACCCCACATGCGCTGGGTGTCCAGGCAACGGTTCGGCTTGTCTGCGCCACGCCATCGACCCACACGGCTGCTCCCCCCCACATTGTTCCACCCCTCCCCCTCCCCCCCGGATGGGCTCCCCCCGTTGGGCACCACGCCCGTATTGGTGCCCGCAGACGAGACACTCGATGTAGGTTACACCCTGGAAAAACATTTGTTTAGTAGGTATCGTTTGACAGGTTATAAATGTACGTTTTTTGTAATTTTTTGGTACTCCAATCGTAAAAAAATGAAATTTACCGCTACAAAAAGCATATTTTATGTTAAGTAAATGGAAGATTTTGAGTGCAAAATTAAAGTAGTTAATATTTTCATAAGCTTAAACGTAATTATGTATTTAACTTGTCTAAAACATTTAATTGCTATTTAACCTATTTTATCAAAAACAAAAACAACACCAAAGCACACACCATGCATACAAGCTCCCCTCCACCCCACTCACCTCAGTATCCCTAATCTTCTGCAAATGGGCCTGTAGACACCGCAAATGTATAGCATGTCTACATTCCGCCAACGCCACGACCCCCGCGGGTTCTCCCCCCTCCCCCCGCGCCCCCCTACCGGCCAGCTCCCCCCCGCACGCGGGACACCACCCCCCGGTGTCGTCGAGCCAAGCAACAGGGAGCACGCTAGACCAGACCGCCCACTCGTCGGATGATATGCCGACGCAACGCGGCTTTTGGAGAGGTTCTGGTGGACGGACGGATGAAAAAATTTAATATATGTCACCGCACGATAATAAATGATACTAAACAAACAATGGAAGGAAAGGACTATAATAAAAAACTGGTCATCCTATCTCGCACATTTATTTTAATAAACTGGTCATTCTATCTCGCACATTTATTTTAATAAACTGGTCATTCTATCTCGCACATTTATTTTAATAAACTGGTCATCCTATCTCGCACATTTATTTTAATAAACTGGTCATTCTATCTTGCACATTTATTTTAATAAACTGGTCATTCTATCTCGCACATTTATTTTAATAAACTGGTCATTCTATCTCGCACATTTATTTTAATAAACTGGTCATTCTATCTCGCACATTTATTTTATTAAACTGGTCATTCTATCTCGCACATTTATTTTAATAAACTGGTCATTCTATCTCGCACATTTATTTTAATAAACTGGTCATTCTATCTCGCACATTTATTTTATTAAACTGGTCATTCTATCTCGCACATTTATTTTATTAAACTGGTCATTCTATCTCGCACATTTATTTTAATAAACTGGTCATTCTATCTCGCACATTTATTTTAATAAACTGGTCATCCTAAAAAACTAAAAAGCCCACTTCTCTTGTGCACTCTGATTTGCCAATTTACTTGGTATCGTTCCTCCTAGTTTATTTCACAAAAATATATAAACGATATTATTTTCTTATTCCAACAATAAAGTGTCTCTTATTAGTCAGTTCTTTAAAGAAACGAATCTTCAATGGCGGCGCTTATCATTCCCTCTCGCTCACACACGGCCGTACGGTATGCAAAAAAAAATGGAAAAATAAAATCACTAAAATGTATTTGATTTTCCCTATAATAGTTTTTATCATAAATTTACAATGACAATTATGCATTTGCGAAAGTAAATAATGTTTTCTTGGAATTTGACAAAATATGTTCTTTGGGAAAAGTTGTTCAGTTTTATGGGCTTATTACAAGTATTATGGGGATTTTATTACATTCTGTATACGTAAATATGATAATTCATATAAATACACAAATACAATAACAAAAAAGTTTGTCAACAAACAATTTGAAATAATTAATAAAATAATTATCAATTTACGTTATTTTTATTTTCTTTTTTGCTGATCCTACCATCTGTCAAAGTCAGCTTTGGCCGCCATTGAAGATTCGTTTCTTTATTGAACTAGCTAATACCTGTATTATTAGAACTGTCTTGTGCTAGTGTGAGTGTCGACTCGAAGACGTCATCACTCCCCATGCTGCAATTTAGCAGCTCGCCCACAGACGCTTGCTAAAAACAATGGAATCGATATTAATGGTGACGAATAATAAATAAATAATAATGCTGGTAATAACAATGCCCGTTATGTTAATGACGTTGCAGAAACTAATAAAAAAAGGTCTTGCTGGCTATCTGTCAGTCAATAATGATGATGAAGAAGAAAATATAGAAGAAAAAGATATATATGACATATTCGATGTAGGAAATGATAATAATGCTCTTTTTGATAACGATAATGCTCATGCTAATGCATATATAAATATGATTTTGTTGATGTATATGTAATAATGCATAGAATGAATGAAGATGATGATGATGCTACTGTTAAATCAGATAAAGGTGATGATGCTGCTAATAATGTAGATAGAGATGATGCTGTTACAGATAAAGACGATGACACAGCTGATGCTGGTTATAATCCATGCATATAATAAAATCGTAGGAAAGTCAAAACTGTACATTGAATTTGTTTTTAAAGAATACTTGGGGCGTGATAGATATCGAGGCCAAAAATACAGTTTTCAGAAGTTCGTCGGTTTGTCTGTATGTATGTCCGGGCTAATCACATAAAGTACTGCATGGATTTACTTCAAATTTGGTACAGAGATAGCTTGAGACCTGTGGAAGGATATAGGATAGGTTTTATCCCGGAAATCCCACGGGAACGGGAACTATGCAGATTTTTCTTTTCTTCTTCGAAGTCGCGGGCGGAAAGCTAGTCATACAAATATACATATATGTATATGTTACAGTCAAAACCCTGAACCATTCAATATCCTTATTGACGGTTATTAAGGTTATTGACTAAGGGCGTCGGTCAATATCCTTACTGACTGATTTTATCTGACAAAATCAGTTAAAAAGGTTATTGGCCGACACCCTAGTCAATAACCTTAATAACCGTCAATACGGATATTGACTGGTTCAGGGTTTTGACTGCAGCATATACACAAACCTGTCCGTCCTGCGTCTCGTGGCTGAGGTAAGTGGACACAGTGTCGACGCTGTGCCGGCGGCCGCAGCGCGACCCGCACTCGGTGTCCGTGTGCCGCCCGTCCGAACACCCGCCCTCGGACGAGTCCGCGCCGGAACGTTCTGCGGCTTTGTTGCCTGGATCGAGGACAGAAGGAACATGAACATGGACCTTATTACAAAACATTTTGCATGTTATGAATACCTATAATTGTTTGTTACATTTAGGGCCGATTTTTCAATCCCGAGATAAACAGTCTAATAACTACCCCTCGAATAGATTTATTCAATTATTTATCTAACTCATAACGGCTCGCCTATTTTTCAATCGTAATTTATTTGATGAATAACTATCTGACCAAATATTTCCATATTGGCAGCTCTGCTCTCGGAGTGGCGAAACAATTAGTCAGGTTAGAGCGGGATAGAGTCAACTCTTGCAATTTGTCAACAACCGTCATTATGACTCACGTCAGGAGTGCATTTTAAGTTTGTCTTGTATTGCTCTTGTCTTCTATGATTGTTGATTGTTGTTTGGATTCGAGTAAAGAGATTGGTTAAATTTGTGTTTCAATTTATATACATATTTTACGATGGAAACGACATACTTAAAGGCAGCGTTCGGCAAATTTTCAATCGCATGGTCATCAGTACTATCAAAAACATCAATTTCAATATGATTTTAATTGATAATAATTATATAGAAAGAAGGTTTAATTGTTAATAATTCTACGCTCTATGTCATATGACACTCTATGACATACGAAAATATCCCAAATTTGACGCGTCAGTTGTCAACTCAAACGATCTGGCCGTTGGAGCAGCAAATAAAGAAAGAAAGAAAGAAAGAGAAAACGTTTATTTAATGACACATAGCCTCACACGTACATAAAATTAAAATAGATTTTTTCCTCAAATAACGTAGACGTAACTTTTGATTTAATATTTTTGTGGATGAATAGTTGTCAATATATCTGTCACTGTCACCTGTCAGAACATGCTTAGATGTCGAATAGTATAAATTGCCGCTTTCCTTTGACTCGTGGCGCAATCGTACGGATCGTGCCTAGGGGCTCGGACGTTGTTTATACGACGTTTGACCCAACTACCTTCACTTTGCTAATAGTCGTTGACTTGCTGCGATTTGTTAATCAATTAGGTAGCTGTGTAGAATCGCAGTGCATTCTTATTACATATCAAACTAATATTTAAACCAGCCTCTCGCGTGTATTGTGTGTGATTGATTGATTGATTGATTGATTGATTGATTGATTGATTGATTGATTGACTGACTGGTTCAGGGTGTTGTTATAAAGAGGAAACGCATATACTATTGGACCGATTTTGATGAAATTTGGCACAGATAATCTTTAGACCCTGAGAAAGAACATAGGGTACCTTTTATTGCGAAATATGTACCACCGGCGAAGCCGGGGCGGACCGCTTGTATTTAATAAATAAATAAACATGGATAACTTAAAAACCGGCTCTAAACCGTATGCACCAACGTTTCCACAAACAATGTGCGAGGCTGTGCAGCGAGTGTGTTAAATAACCAATCATATAGCTTCATTTAGTTTGTAGTTTTTTAGCGTTTGAAGCGATTACTATTGATTATTTACAAACACATTCCTCGCTACACATTCCTCATTCTTCCCACATTATTGGTGGAATAGAAAACTAAAACCATGGTCTAAGTAGAAATCTTATTAAAAATTATGTTTTAGCGTCAAGCACATCGGATAAGGACAAGTTTAAACCTGTGTACAAAAGTAACATTTTTGAAATAATACGGGGAATGTTCTCGCTTTTCAACCAATTAAGATTTACAGAATAATTCCTTGCCAGTTGGCACCATTATTGTGATGTATGAAAAATAAAGGACTTTTAAAACATTGAGATATTAATACTACGTATGGAGACGACACCGCCTACATCACATATGTTCCGCTCAACATAGGCCATATGGCTTATCTGAACTCAGTCGCTTTAGCGCGATGGTCGCGTTCATGTCTGTTTTGAATATTATTTAGTTTATTGTCATATCCTACAATAGTAATTTAAAAGCTAATAATTAGTAACAAAAATTATCTAAAATTTCACTCATTGTCACTGATCGAATGGGTTGCTTGGAAGAAAAAGCTTGTAGCAATAAAGCCGCCTTTTGACTAAATATGATGTCCTCCTATTAAGTAAAATTTGTATTTTCTGTTTGTGTGCAATAAAGCTTATAAATAAAATTTCTCACCAAAAATGTTCAAATTGTGCAGTATCTGTCTAGCCAAGCCCGGTTTCCTCTCCCTAGGGGATGCGCTCCTCGCCCCTCCCCTCACCTCCCGCGCGCCCCCGGCCGGCGCGGACTTGACCGATTTCGCTGACTGTACCGATTGTACGGACTGTACGGATTGTACGGACTGTACTGATTGTACGGATTGTACTGATTGTACCGAGTGTACGCTCGAGCCGGTGTGCTGCTGTGGTATGCGCGGTCGACGACCTGCGAAATAAACATTAATTATACAATTAATATAAATAAATAAATGACCTATTCGATTTCATTTAAAACTTTTTTTATATAGTTAATGTGTTTTATCTAACCCAAGTAACACTTAGACCTCATTCACACGAGAGCTTTTTTAACGTCCGTTAAAAAAGCGTCCAAATAGAACAAAAAATGCATTCCCAAGTATATGTTCACACGTCAGCGCTTTTAAAGAGCGACGCTTTTTTATCGCGCAGTGTTCTATTTTCAACGCTCGGCGTTGGGCGTTAAATAAAATAGACCATAGGAAACTTCTTATTATAAAAAAGCGCCGGCGGCCGGCGCAGCGTTCAGTATGCCGCACGCTCGCTCAGCGGTCGCACGTGTTTGTTGTGTTTGATGAATAACATCAGAAAATCGATACGATGTCGTGGATTGTTGATCCCGAATTATTAATTATAGAGGTGGAGTCTCGTCCGTTGCTATATTCAAAATCATTACCAGAATACTCGAATAAAATTATCAAGAATGATGCCTGGGATGACATCGCAAAAAAACTATCTGTGGACTGGGAAAGCCTAAAAAATGAGGAAAAAAATAGCCGATGTATGTATATTTATTTATTTTAATCAAATTGCTATCCATCACTACCCATATATATGAATATCCACGCGGATACAGTCGTGGGCTAGTAGTAGTAGGTAAATATATAATTATTTCTCTTTAGTCACTATTCTGTCTATTGATAACTTGGTATTGCCATGGAATAGAACCTTGTGGCGATGTAAAATATTTAGCGAAATAATCTCGTATTTCCAAACCTGTGTGGTTACTTCTTAGACCTGTCGGTTGTAGGCCTTGCATTGTACTGTCAAATAAAGTATCATCAAATTGAAATCCATCTTTAACTCTTACAAAATTGTGTAGGACACAGCATGCCTTAACAACCGATATTGTTCGATCGGGCTGAAGATCTATAGCTCTTGTTAAAATCCTCCACTTGTTTGATAGAATACCAAAACTGCATTCAATCATTCTTCGTGCTCGTGTTAGTCGATAATTATAAACACGTTGTTGCACGGTCAGGTTGCGGTTCGGATATGGTCGTAAAACATGTCCAGATAGGGCAAACGCTTCATCGCCAATTAATACAAATGGCATACGTTTCCCATTCAGATCATAAGGTAGAGTTTTCGGTTCTGGTAAATCAATTTGGCCTGATTGTAATTGCCTGTTAAATGATGTATTTTTAAATACGTTTGAATCAGTGGAACCCCCATATGCTCCTACTTCAATGCAAGTAAAACAATAGTTTGCATCACAAATTGCCATTAAAATTATGGAAAAGTAATTTTTATAATTATAGTAAAGTGAGCCACCTTGATCGGGTTTTGTTATTTCAATATGTTTGCCATCGACAGCTCCGATCACATTGGGAAAATTAGTGCGTTGATAAAATTCTTCTGATATTTTTTTAAAGTCGTCCTTTGTTTTTTCTGGCATATAAATAGGCATTAAGGCAATTACACGGTTCAACGACCTTAATGATTCTGTCACTACATTTGAATTTGTTTTTTTAACCGCCCTCTATAAGGGCGCTTGTGCACTACAAGGAATTTTACTGTCCGGCATTCCGATTTTTTACGGTCCGGTGTGGCATGAAAAAACCGATGAATTGCTTGTGCACCTGTCCGTCTTTACTCGGATCAGTGCGGTTCAGTTCAAGGAAGTTTGGCGGTATACTGCTATCATAAATGATTGTTTTTGCATTTTACAAGAAACGAGTAAAAAATATAGAAGGTGAAATATTATATTACTTCGTTATAATAAAAAGTAAAGTTCCGTAAGAGATTTAAAATGCGTGTTTCACTTATTTATTTTAATCGGTGACGAGGAGCTAAAGCTATTCCCACTTGAACTTTAACTTACCAACACTTACTTAGATAATAATTATAGGTCAATGCTTGGTCAATGTATATAAAATAACAATACCGACTTCTCAAATCTCATTGCCAACTAAAAGAAAGTAAAACAAGAGCTTGCTTTTAATTGGCATATGCAGTAAAAACAGTAAAATCCAAGCAAGTGGGCATTCGAAAACAATTATACCTACAGCGACTCGTAGACACAAAAAACCATCCGGAATAGGGAAAAGTAAAATGTCGGACAGTAAAATTACGTATAGTGCACAAGCTAGTATATAGATTAATGGCGTGCCATACCGGACCGTAAAAAATCGGAATGCCGGACCGTAAAATTCCTTGTAGTGGACAAACGCCCTAAATATACATCGTTGTTGAAGTAAAAGTGACCAAAGATTATGGAATTGTATACTGTATCGTATTGTATCGTAATGTGTTAGTGGTTTCTACCTAATTTATGTTTTCTCTGAGAGGCAGTAACATATTACATTTATGAATAGTAAATATTGTGTACTATGTATGTTGTAAATGTAATGTAGGAAGACTCATCTTTCAACATTAACCGTTATAAGCAAAGTCTCTACTACATGACCCATTCTGGAGACCTTAAGATGACTAAGCAAGTAATTATAAGTTCTAGAGTGGGGAACAGTTAAGAAAACACCGATTTAGAAATTAATTTTATTCAACACGGACTCTACTATATTCTGGAGACCTGATGATGGCTAGGGTGGAGAACATCTCACCTACAGAGATATAAAAGATGGAGTACATTATTTGACGTAATTCTACCTATAGAACGGCCTCTACCATGTCATGGTTTATCGAATGGTAATGGTGACCAGGCAAATGTATTTAGCCTTCTCTGTATATCTCTTCATACCTAGTAGGAATATATGCATGCAACCTACACACACCGAAAAAAAATAGGGGAACGGACAAGAAATCACGTTTTTTTCGACTTGTTATGTATTTTGTAGTTACTTCGGGGTTAATTTTTTAAATCCTAATTTGAATGTTGGGTTGTAGAATAAAAACGCCTTCGTGACAATTCATATTTTATTATTCCTTCACTTGGTACATTCACTTGATAGTTTTCTTAAATCCATACTAATATTATAAATGCGAAAGTAACTCTGTCTGTCTGTCTGTTACTCAATCACGCCTAAACTACTGAACCAATTTGCATGAAATTTGGTATGGAGATATTTTGATACCCGAGAAAGGATATGTCCTATGATAGTAGCCTATGGGCTACTTTTTACCCCGGGACTTTGGATAGGTTTTATCCCGGAAATCCCACGGGAACTATGAGGGCTTTTCTTTGACTGCGCGGGCGAAGCCGGGGGCGGAAAGCTAGTCTTACATAAATCACAAGGCACGGCTATGGCACTTATAGACCGCACTGGTCGGCTGTTTAAGATCAATTGGCTCGCTGATCGTCTCTTCAAAAAATGTAAGCGATCGACTGTCAACTAACCAACTGGAGGGGAGGTTAAGTTGTCAGGCGGTAGATTAAAAATAGCAGAAAACCTTGTCTATGGAAATGTTCTATGTATGATTTTAAAATTTGTAACACGAATCTATTTCTTTTTTCCTCGGAGAGTCACTGCAAAGGAATTATTTTTATATAATTTATATTTTTATGAATCACTAGCTTTCCGCCGGCGGCTCCGCCCGCGATTTCAAAGAAAAACTCGCATAGTTTCCGTTCCCGTGGAATTTCCGGGATAAAACCTATCCTATATTACTCGTGGATAATGTAGCTTTTGAATGGTGAAAGAATTTTTAAAATTGGTCCAGTAGTTTATGAGCCTATTCATTACAATCAAACAAACAAACAAACAAAGTTTTCCTCTTTATAATATTAGTGTAGAAGAAATCATCGGTTCACCCAGTTAAAAGTGCGGAGGTAACGGAACCAACAAAAAATTCAGTTGAATTGAGAATTTCGTCCTATAATGGCGTCGGCTAAAAATGTTGCTATACGTTTATGTCAGTTTTGACTTTCCTACGATTTTATACAATAATATAAAATTAAATGATTTTATACAATATAAACAAAATTGCTGATTTTCGGCGGTATGGCGACCATTTGGAACTGTCTGAAAAGTATGGCATGGCGATTTTCGTACATGGCTACTGGACGATGATTATTGATTACCTGTGCAAAAATTAGCCTGGTACAAATGGTTGAATTTTTTTTTAAATCAACGCATTCACGTCGGTATTGTGGGCTGTAAATTACACCGGAAAAGTATGGCATGAAACTACCGCCTACTTCTTTTTTATGGGCTATCGGTAAATCCTAAAATTTTTGTGTTACAAATCGTTTGCCTTCCGTAATTTATCCGACGAGTTCGACTAACGCCCACGCGACTAGTCTGCCGGTATCACTGTTCTGACCGTGATTTTTCTTTTTGTCATTGCGTACTAAGACCACTGTAGAACCGGCTTCCTGTTACAAATGACCCAAAATTTTGTGTCAGTATCTCCCGGATTTGGATTGTTTTGGACCCTTAAAATATACGATAGAACAGCAATTAATCTTTTTTAAAAAATATTCAAGGCACAGGGAAAGTCTGGTTACTGTTTTATAGGTATGTGTTTTCTGATAATATTTTACTGTCAAAAATTATCAACACTGGATATTATTCAATGACGCCTTTCAAAAACAAAACTAATTTACAAACAGATTTTTATATCTTTACATACCTATTTTTAACTTTCATTTCATGAACTGCTCATGTAAATACCTATTACAATCTGGTTTAATTTAACAAAACATTCAATTCGGTGAATTTTAGCGTTATTTTGCAAAAAAAACCGCACGTACATTCCCCCGTCCGAGTCGAACTGACACCGTCAAATTTCGTCGAAAATATGCAATAGAGTTGAGGTTTTATGTGGGTTTTATTATAAATTCGAGATTTTTCTTGATAATTTAACGATAATAATGAAAATTGAAAAAACAATCAATACAAATTGTTACAAATATCATAACATATTTTTTGGTGTAAATTTCATGTATAAATATGTAGCCGTTTTCCTAACAAAATGCGTTTTATGTTCAAAAAGAGGTTGATTTGTATGTATTTTTTTTATGTTTAGGCCGTTCTAAACTGAAAAGTAAACAATACACTTTGTTAATTATATCCTTGAGTATCACATATATTTTTTTTAAGACAATCGTACCAACAGTTTCCTCAACAAAATTCAATATGTATAAGGTGTTTTTCGGTTTTGACCATAGTGATCACCTTAAGGACGCATATACAAATTGACGCGCATCAATTTTACGTTTTGAGTCTTACTACTACACGTGCACGGCTCACACACACAGCGAAATGCGAGAAACGACGAAATTATGACTAAACTGACACGACTTGATAATTGAACTTATTTTTATTGCCATGTTTTTTTTTTTTAATTTACTTTGATTTGTTTGTAACGTTGAATGGTCACAAAAGTAGATACCATTTACCTAATTTCATTGGACAGTGATTGATTGGTAAACAAGTACTTGCCAAAGTGTACTTCGAAGACGGCTACTGGAACTAATAGATGATTAGAGCTACGTGTACCAAGTTTGGGCTCATTTTGTTAGTTATGTTGAGACCTTACCTCCGGACTTGATGGAGTGACCTGAAGGTGTACTTCGAAGACGGCTACTGGAACTAATAGACGAGTAGAGCTAGGTATGCCGAGTTTGGGCTCGTTTTGTTAGTTACGTTGAGACCTTACCTCCGGACTTGATGGAGTGACCTGAAGGTGTACTTGGAAGACGGCTACTGGAACTAATAGACGAGTAGAGCTAGGTATGCCGAGTTTGGGCTCGTTTTGTTAGTTACGTTGAGACCTTACCTCCGGACTTGATGGAGTGACCTGAAGGTGTACTTCGAAGACGGCTACTGGAACTAATAGACGAGTAGAGCTAGGTATGCCGAGTTTAGGCTCATTTTGTTAGTTATGTTGAGACCTTACCTCCAGACTTGATGGAGTGACCTGCAGGTGTACTTCGAAGACGGCTACTGGAACTACTAGACGATTTGAGCTAGGTGTGCCGAGTTTGGGCTCATTTTGTTAGTTATATTGAGACCTTACCTCCGCAATTGATAAAGTGACCTGCAGGTGTACTTCGAAGACGGCAACTGGAACTAACAGACGAGTAGAGCTAGGTGTGCCGAGTTTGGGCTCGTTTTGTTAGTTATGTCGAGACCTTACCTCCGGACTTGATGGAGTGACCTGAAGGTATACTTCGAAGACTGCTACTGGAACTAATATACGAGCTGAGCTAGGTGTGCCGAGTTTGGGCTCGTTTTTTTAAGTATATAATTTTGTTGTGGTATCAAATGCAAGTGGGTTTTCGAAAACTAGAAAGAAAATACTTTTATTTGGCACATACATATACTACTGATAGGTACTTGCAAATACTTTTTAAGTTCCAATATACTGAAACATTACTATAAATAAAATGTTGTGTGGTTTTATGAAACCACGGTAAAAGTGTTCGAACGGTTCCGAACACTGCTTTGTGTAGCGCATGTCGCGTGCTGAGTAGGTATACCTACTCGGCAGCCGCGATACACGCGACATGCGCTACACAGACCAAAAGGTTTGAGACGATGTAATAAAAGTTTCACTTTAATAAAATCTATCAAAAATCTTATATCATACGTATATAATATGTATCTTTATTTATATCTAACTAGCGACCCGCCCATGCTTCGCATGGGTGCAATGGCACGGCCGCGGCGGCCGGCCGGTACCGCCGCAAACGCTACGTCCCGCAATTTTTAAATCTGTAATATCTTCGAAAATATTCACTTAAATCATACGGTGTATAGGGCCATATAGATCTATATTAAATGAACAATGTATTTAAGGTATTTAATTGGTTAAGAATTAATGCTGTATTGGTTAAAATCGCTTCGAAAATTAGCCATTATTTGTCGTAAAAAGTAAATGACAAAAAAAAGTAATTGTGGGTTATCCATAAGAGATAGACATATACCATCACGGACTTTTCCGTAGACTTTTTCAATGTGTACAATACTTAGTACATTATTTTGATAGAACTCGTAGGGTTCAACCTGCGTTTGCAATGTAAGCGGAATAAATGTTATTATTTACGACATCACATTAGAAACCTCAAAAATAACAGTACTTTTCCACTATTTAATGGATGTTATTATACATATAAACCTTCCTCTTGAATCACTCTATCTATTAAAAAAAAACCACATCAAAATCCGTTGCGTAGTTTCAAATATTTAAGCGTACAAAGGGACATAGGGACAGAGAAAGCGACTTTGTTTTATATGTACTATGTAGTGATGATAGTGATAATATAATGTATTTATCTATTTATAATCAACTAGCGGTCCGCCCCGGCTTCGCCCGTGGTACATATTTCGCAATGAATATAAAACATAGCCTATGTTCTTTCTCAGGGTCTAAAGATTATCTGTGCCAAATTTCATCAAAATCGATCCAGTAGTTTATGCGTGAAAACCATACATACATACAAACCTTTCCTCTTTATAATAATACTAGCGACCCGCCCCGGCTTCGCACGGGTGCAATGCTGATACTAAATACACTACAGAAAAATTGTGAACGTTGTATAGGTATAAAAATATAGCGGCCCGCTCCGGCATCGCAATTCGCACGGGTATAAAATACATAGCCGGGCGGCCGCAAACGCTACGTCCCGCAATTTTTAAATCTGTAATATCTTCGAAAATATTCACTTAAATCATGCGGTGTAAAGGGCCATATAGATCTATATTAAATGAACAATGTATCCATGGTATTTAATTGCTTAAGGATTAATGCTGTATTGGTTAAAATCGCTTCGAAAATTAGCCATTATTTGTCGTAAAAAGTAAATGACAAAAAAAAGTTATTGTGGGTTATCCATAAGAGATAGACATATACCATCGCGGACTTTTCTGTAGACCTTTTCAATGTGTATAATACTTAGTACATTATTTTGATAAAACTCGTAGGGTTCAGCCTGCGTTTGCAATGTAAGCGGAATAAATGTAATTTTTTACGACATCACATTAGAAACCTCAAAAATAACAGTACTTCTCCACTACTTAATGGATCTTATTATACATATAAACCTTCCTCTTGAATCACTCTATCTATTAAAAAAAACCGCATCAAAATCCGTTGCGTAGTTTCAAAGATTTAAGCGTACAAAGGGACATGGGACATAGGGACAGGGAAAGCGACTTTGTTTTATACTATGTAGTGACACAGATTAGAGAATAGTTACTTCGTAACAGATACATCACTCCCATACAAAAGCTAAAATACCTACGCTATATTTACCTACAAAATGCGCCGCAACTCGGCTGCAGTAAGAAATGTACTCTACGAACACGCACCGAGAAGCGAGTTTCCCGCGCACGCCGCGTGATTGCGTCATCAAACGAAAACTTTAGGGTTGTACCGAGCGCGTAAATTAAACACAGAGTTGCTGAAACACTTAATTTTTTATTGTTAATTATATTTGTTACATTATACAATAAAAAAAATGAAATCTTATTGATAGATAATCTTATTAATAACCGGGCATCTTGGTAGCGAGCGCGGGAAACGTGACGCGGGTGCGCAGTCTCGCGTGTGCCAACCAACTGCCGCTTGGGTCGGTACCGACCTACTGTGCGGTAGGCACTTATAGCGCGACCTTGAGCGAGTGACGGAGGCCTGGTAGTGATGCCACTTTGCGTTGTAATTTTATAACTCAAGAACAGGCTCACCTATCCAAACAAAATGTTTAGGCTTTTTTCAGACTATTAAGTACATGGTTTATGTGAAGTTTGGTAAGGTAGAGTAGTGTATAGTATGGTAGAATAGGGTAAAGTAGTGTAGAGTAGAGTAGTGTAGGGTAGGATAGATAGGGTAGGGTTATGCAGGGTAAAAGATAAAAAAATGGATAAAACTCAAGAAAAACAATTCTTTTTAATTAATTCTTAGTTTTCATTATATTACTATGGCAATTTGATGAATGTTCCTGTAGTATGTATATTATGCTGTATATTTCTTTTGAATCTTGGATCGGTCAATTCTGGAAGGAGGCTGTTCTTATAAAATCGAATTAAATGTGTCTTCATGTTCTCCTTCAAAAATTGATCGTCATATCTTTCCGGTTGCCCTTCGGGTGTATCATCACGACTACCTTCACGTAGCTCTAATCGTCTATAAGTCCCAGTAGCCGTCTTCGAAGTACACCTTCAGGTCACTCCATCAAGTCCGGAGGTAAGGTCTCAACGTAACTAACAAAACGAGCCCAAACTCGGCATACCTAGCTCTACTCGTCTATTAGTCCCAGTAGCCGTCTTCGAAGTACACCTTCAGGTCACTCCATCAAGTCCGGAGGTAAGGTCTCAACGTAACTAACAAAACGAGCCCAAACTCGGCATACCTAGCTCTACTCGTCTATTAGTTCCAGTAGCCGTCTTCGAAGTACACCTGCAGGTCACTCCATCAAGTCTGGAGGTAAGGTCTCAACATAACTAACAAAATGAGCCTAAACTCGGCATACCTAGCTCTACTCGTCTATTAGTTTCAGTAGCCGTCTTCGAAGTACACCTTCAGGTCACTCCATCAAGTCCGGAGGTAAAGTCTCAACGTAACTAACAAAACGAGCCCAAACTCGGCATACCTAGCTCTACTCGTCTATTAGTTCCAGTAGCCGTCTTCGAAGTACACCTTCAGGTCACTCCATAAAGTCCGGAGGTAAGGTCTCAACGTAACTAACAAAACGAGCCCAAACTCGGCATACTTAGCTCTACTCGTCTATTAGTTCCAGTAGCCGTCTTCGAAGTACACCTTCAGGTCACTCCATCAAGTCCGGAGGTAAGGTCTCAACGTAACTAACAAAACGAGCCCAAACTCGGCATACCTAGCTCTACTCGTCTATTAGTTCCAGTAGCCGTCTTCGAAGTACACCTTCAGGTCACTCCATCAAGTCCGGAGGTAAGGTCTCAACGTAACTAACAAAACGAGCCCAAACTCGGCATACCTAGCTCTACTCGTCTATTAGTTCCAGTAGCCGTCTTCGAAGTACACCTTCAGGTCACTCCATCAAGTCCGGAGGTAAGGTCTCAACGTAACTAACAAAACGAGCCCAAACTCGGCATACTTAGCTCTACTCGTCTATTAGTTCCAGTAGCCGTCTTCGAAGTACACCTTCAGGTCACTCCATCAAGTTCGGAGGTAAGGTCTCAACGTAACTAACAAAACGAGCCCAAACTCGGCATACCTAGCTCTACTCGTCTATTAGTTCCAGTAGCCGTCTTCGAAGTACACCTTCAGGTCACTCCATCAAGTCCGGAGGTAAGGTCTCAACGTAACTGACAAAACGAGCCCAAACTCGGCATACTTAGCTCTACTCGTCTATTAGTTCCAGTAGCCGTCTTCGAAGTACACCTTCAGGTCACTCCATCAAGTCCGGAGGTAAGGTCTCAACGTAACTAACAAAACGAGCCCAAACTCGGCATACCTAGCTCTACTCGTCTATTAGTTCCAGTAGCCGTCTTCGAAGTACACCTTCAGGTCACTCCATCAAGTCCGGAGGTAAGGTCTCAACGTAACTAACAAAACGAGCCCAAACTCGGCATACCTAGCTCTACTCGTCTATTAGTTCCAGTAGCCGTCTTCGAAGTACACCTTCAGGTCACTCCATCAAGTCCGGAGGTAAGGTCTCAACGTAACTAACAAAACGAGCCCAAACTCGGCATACCTAGCTCTACTCGTCTATTAGTTCCAGTAGCCGTCTTCGAAGTACACCTTCAGGTCACTCCATCAAGTCCGGAGGTAAGGTCTCAACGTAACTGACAAAACGAGCCCAAACTCGGCATACTTAGCTCTACTCGTCTATTAGTTAATTTACGTGCGTTAATTTACGTGCGCGGGACTCACTAAGAGATCTCTTTAAGAATATTGGTATCCTCACTGTACCATCACAGTATATATTTAATAATGTTTTACATGTACACAAAAACGCGGACTTACACACAAAAGTAGGAGATAGA
Organism: Colias philodice; assembly: GCF_061535455.1. Taxonomy (NCBI): domain Eukaryota; kingdom Metazoa; phylum Arthropoda; class Insecta; order Lepidoptera; family Pieridae; genus Colias; species Colias philodice. The sequence goes on along the minus strand of NC_143098.1, from coordinate 11,378,839 downwards.
CACTGTTATGGCACAAGGAATAGAAATAAAATTGAAATGCCATTTTATAGGTTAGCTAAAGTTAAAAATTCATTTATGGGCCAAGGTATACGTTTTTACAATAGAATTCCTCATAGTATTAAAGAGTTTAGTAGTGTTAAATTTAAAACTTATTTAAAAAATGTATTAGTTCAGAGAGCCTACTACAGCATTAAGGAATATATGGAAGATGAAAATCCATGGAGGGTTGTCGCGTAAGAATAACAGGACAGTTCTTTGGCATATTATGATAATATATAATATTATGTAGTTAGACGTAAGTAACATGTAATGTAAAATTATATTGTATATGGACATGACTTTAAAAGAGCAACTATGGAGTTTCTTGCCGGTTCTTCTCCATAGATACTGCTTTCCGAATCGGTGGTAAATTTAAAGAATGTAATGACGATTCAAAAGTGCTTCTGGAAGAAGTCTAATTGAATAAATAAATGTTTGAGTTTGTTTGAGTTTGAGTTCCAGTAGCCGTCTTCGAAGTACACCTTCAGGTCACTCCATCAAGTCCGGAGGTAAGGTCTCAACGTAACTAACAAAACGAGCCCAAACTCGGCATACCTAGCTCTACTCGTCTATTAGTTCCAGTAGCCGTCTTCGAAGTACACCTTCAGGTCACTCCATCAAGTCCGGAGGTAAGGTCTCAACGTAACTAACAAAACGAGCCCAAACTCGGCATACCTAGCTCTACTCGTCTATTAGTTCCAGTAGCCGTCTTCGAAGTACACCTTCAGGTCACTCCATCAAGTCCGGAGGTAAGGTCTCAACGTAACTAACAAAACGAGCCCAAACTCGGCATACCTAGCTCTACTCGTCTATTAGTTCCAGTAGCCGTCTTCGAAGTACACCTTCAGGTCACTCCATCAAGTCCGGAGGTAAGGTCTCAACATAACTAACAAAACGAGCCCAAACTCGGCATACCTAGCTCTACTCGTCTATTAGTTCCAGTAGCCGTCTTCGAAGTACACCTTCAGGTCACTCAATCAAGTCCGGAGGTAAGGTCTCAACATAACTAACAAAACGAGCCCAAACTCGGCATACCTAGCTCTAATCGTTTATTAGTTCCAGTAGCCGTCTTCGAAGTACACCTTCAGGTCACTCCATCAAGTCCGGAGGTAAGGTCTCAACATAACTAACAAAACGAGCCCAAACTCGGCATACCTAGCTCTACTCGTCTATTAGTTCCAGTAGCCGTCTTCGAAGTACACCTTCAGGTCACTCCATCAAGTCCGGAGGTAAGGTCTCAACTCTCAACATAACTAACAAAACGAGCCCAAACTCGGCATACCTAGCTCTAATCGTTTATTAGTTCCAGTAGCAGTCTTCGAAGTACACGTTCAGGTCACTCCATCAAGTCAGAAACTAAATATGAAATTTATAATCCCATAAGCATGGACGTATAAAAAAAGACGGACGCCGTATTACGAACAAACAACGTGAAGCCACCATAGTAAGCTAGCGATCGTGTAAAGACAATAAACACGCACACACTCTCGCCATAGTAAGCTAGTCGGCCGCCATTACGTCGTGAACTACCGACTGATTAACTGCGTCACTGTTTCACAAAAAATATTTAAAATGCCGTCTTGCGTGGTTAAATGGTGTCGCAACAGTACAATTTTAAATAACAAAACACAAGGGATTACATTCCACAGGGAAGCAAGTTATTTCTTTTATGTTTTAATGACAAAATTATTACGGCAAATTTTATAGAAAAAAATACAGCCGCCATTGTCATCAGGACAGCTGTTGCCATGGCAACATGGCACACACACATGGATGTTTCGCCGCCATTACTAGGCTTCACTCAATGTTTAGGCGATATACCGTCCGTCTTTTTTTATACGTCCATGCCCATAAGTATAAAATCTATAAATAAAATAAATGCGTGAAGGATCAAGTTTATTAGGTGAAATATTTTGTATTCGTACAGTGATCTTTTCGTAAACGAGGAGCTGCTTACAAGCGTCACAGTATCTACTCACAACGGCGGCTGAGCGCAGACTAAATTACTAAAATATTTCATTACAAATTGTGTTGCAATAATTCAAGGTAGTGACAAATAAAATAACCCTTATTTCAATGCAATAAGTATCACGCGTTACAGCTAAATATGTGAAAAAATAAGATTTGATTTTAATTTTTTTCTCAGCCTATTTGTAACATTTTGATAGTTTTATCTAGTACCTTTTTGAGTTAGACATGTCTACTTACTTAAAATATTTTTAAATAAATCAATTTGTTTTATTAAATACAAGAAAAATGTTCGTTTATTCAGCACGATATTGTCAATTTTGGGTGAAGAGGCAACGGAAATTATTTTTTTCAATATTATAAACCAAAATTTTCGACTTAAAATTTAGTACCTTTTAAAGATTAAGGAGTAATCTATTTATGGTTATTTTTAGTTAAATTTGGTTTTGTACTATTTCGCCGCAAAATGCACCGAAAAACTGCGTATTTTTGTCAGATTCGTAAACGCGTCCTTAAACAATTCCATATTGCGTCACAAACTTGTTTAATAATGTAATGTATGGTAGACACTCCAAGCAGAAATTGATAGTGTAAATCATGAAAACTGTTGCCTGATGCTAGAAATCTGTAACAAATGAAATTTGATGGCACATTAATGGCACATTCTTTTTTAGGCAAAGACATACAAGCAAAGTGGAAACACTTAAGGGACAACTTCCGGCGTGAGTATCAAGCCCATAAGGATGTTACATCAGGACAAGGTGCAAAAAAAAGAAAAAAATACCGATACTACGACCAATTACTTTTCTTAGTTCCACATGTCAAAGATTCCAACAGTTCTGGAAACTACAGCACTCCAACTAATGTACCAGAGCAAAATACTGAAAGCCAGTCAACACTGAACATTGAAAATTCACCTGCTGCTGGATCTTCGACTGCCACTCCTGATCCTCCAAAGAAGAAAAAGAAAATTACATCATCCTTTGAGGATGAAATCCTGAAAGCCATAAAGTCTGATACGGACGAGGACAAAACATTCTGTTTGTCACTGGTCCAATCCCTTAAAAAGATGGACGATGACACCAAAATGTTGGCAAAAATAGAAATTTTGAACGTAATTCGTACTTTTTCAAATAGGTCGAATAATATCATCATCAATCAATCTAATATACCAAATATTGAACCATATTTTAATCACCCAAATTCAAATTTTACGCTTCTACCAATACCCACCTTTACTCAAACCATACAACAGCTGCACTCACAACCAACATCCACTCAGGCTCGTAATGAATATCAACAGCACTTACAGTCAGGAACCACATTCATTTGCACTCAGATGCCACAACAGCAATACTCACAGCCAACATTCTCTCAAGCCCGTAATATGCATCAGCAGCACTCAAAGATACACCGAACATCGTCCTTGCATCAATCTTCCTCAATTAATCCTATAAAACCATCAAAAGTAAATAAGATTTTAGAGAATCGTCAATACCGCCCTTCAACTGATTCAACTGCACAAAGTACTCCTTCTCCCCTAACCCCTTCTCCATCAAACATTGACCCGATAATTAATATAAGTTCACCAGATTCAGATTTTTATTGATTAAAATCACACTAATTCAAACACTAATTTTAAGATCCCAGGCAACTTTGTCATTAAGAAAGTCATTAACTTTGTAATAACCGCGACTCAGTGAGTTTTATTAATTTTAGTAAATATATTTTAACTGATATAAATATTAATAAAGATGTTTGTTTTTAATTAGATAATAAAAGGTATTTTTTAAATTAATTATTATTGTTTAACTTACCTCAGAGTAAAGTGAGTTTTCACGCGTTATTGTTATTAATTTTAGTAAATATATTTTAACTGATATAAATATTAATAAAGATGTTTGTTTTTAATTAGATAATAAAAGGTATTTTTTAAATTAATTATTATTGTTTAACTTACCTCAGAGTAACAGCCAGTCGTTGTACAGGTGGTATCGCCAAACGCATGTTGGTATCTTGAAGTTTTATTTGAGGCCCCACTATTTCCAACAATTCGTCAAAAGTTGTTATAGACATTCGAAAATAATTAAAAAAAATTCCGGGGTATTGCCTTAACTCTTCGTACAGTGTCACAAACTGCCCTTTTAAGTATCTCTGTTCATTCAGAGGATGTACCCAGAATGCCTTTTGTTTTCTTTTTCGTCTTTTAATAACACAAATCGCTAGTGCCATTAATTTAGCAGAAACCATTTCCACGTCTTACTGAAGCCAGAGACGAGACATGAGTGATTTTAAAGCGTTAGTATGAACAACCACAGAGAGAACGTTTAAAAAGCGCCAACGCCGGGTTTTAACGCAACGCTTTTTTAACTCTCGTGTGAATGAGGTCTTAATCCCTACTATAACATTATAAATGCGAAAGTAACTCTGTCTGTCTGTCTGCTACGCTTTCCCGTTTAAACCTCTCAACCGATTTTGATGAAATTTGGCACAGACAATCTTTAGACCCTGAGAAAGAACATAGGCTACCTTTTATCAAAACACCACGCGGGCGAAGCCGCAGGCGGAAGCTAGTTTCTTATATGTACAATTTTATTAAAGACTTAAATAAATAACAATAAGATCAACTGTACGCAAAAGACGCGCCGAAACGGATATCTTATAAGACTGAACAAACCTTCATCCCAATTTTTAACCGACTTCAAAAGGTTATCAATTCGGCCGGTATTTTTTCGTGATTTTTTACAACTCACCATCAACGACCGGCCGATCTGGCAACACCGGCGGCACGGGCGGGGACCTGGTCAGCGGGTAGGGGGGGTGGGCGGCGCGTCTCAGCAGTCTCAGCGCTGAGCCCGCTGCACTGTGCCGCTGCGCTGTCATGTTGCACAGCGACGCTGACCAGCCTTCGAATGTAACAGCGTCGATCCCGCGGTCCCACGCTTCTTCTAGGTGGCATTGGATCTGGGAAAAATCATTGTTTTTTCATATACTCTATATTTTTAACCAGTTACATCCGAGTTATTTATGAAAAAAATAGTATATACTTTAAATAATTTGGTAATCTATATATATATAAAACTCAAAGGTGACTGATATAGTGATCTATCAACGCACAGCCCAAACCACTGGACGTATCAAGCTGAAATTTGGCATGCAGGTAGATGTCATAACGTAGAGTCCCTTAAGAAAGGATTTTAGAAAATTCATCCCCTAAAGGAGTAAAATAGCGGATGAAAACATATACCATGAAAATTTATCTTTTCCACGCAAGCGAAGCTGCGGGCAACAGCTAGTCTATTATAGATGTTGAATTTGTTAAAAATTACTTTTTACTTTATTTTACTATACTATTATACTCTATTTGCAAATTATACAAGGTTCACGCTATACCAATAAATTAAAGGTATATATTTATAAAATTGGTTGCATTTTGTTATGACTCACTTCAATAATTGACAAGATTGAATTTAATTAACAGTTGTATTCTATAAACGTAAACACCAAAAAGATACTAGATACAAAATCACACAACTAGAACACAAAATCAAGTTTATACAACTACCTAAAAAATGTATGTACCTGCAAATTAGATCTGTATATATTCCTTGTTTTTTTTTGTTTTTGAGTCACATAAACTTTTTTTTTACCTCCATCGGCAACGGATCATATCGCAGTTCAGCAGCTCGTGGCGGGTCCGCGAGCCGCGCCCACTCCCAGCGCACGCCGCGCCCGCCCGGCGACTGCACGCTGTAGCACGAACGACGCACGCGGCATTCTGATACTCCTACATGTGTTCAAGATTATTTTATGAGGTTCTGTCGTCGTAGCTGTTTTAATTTGACCATGCAAAAATTGTTTATGAGGGTATTTTGTTGCAATCATTTTAAACACTTTTAATCCGTTTCATTTTATAATTCAGACAATCATTGTCAATAAATATGTGTCTATTAAAAGTTAGCAATGTCCGCTCTACACACAAAACAAATGAAAATCTTAAATGTTTTGAATTTTTGAAGTGAAACTTCTATATCGGGGTTGGAAAAAAATTTAGTGTAACATTTTTTCGTTACGCGTGACATTTTTCCGTTACGCGCCATCTTTTTCTTATCCCTACCACGCGTGATTCGACGTATTTCTGTAAAGTTGCTTAAAGTAAATTATTTTTCGAAAATTAAGGTCATAAAGAAGTTTCACTTCTTACGTGTGTACACTAGTACACGCACACATTTTTTTATTTTCCATGACACATAGGAATTATGGAAATATTATATTTTAAGTTCAGGAAGTAACAGGCACTTTTGGTACACTCATTCAATTGTGAATAACTTTATCAGTCAACCTTGACAATAGCATTGAATTGATAACATAACTTGTGGCACATTTAAACAGCCAACTAATAAAAAAACATACCCGACGTCTCCGAGCACTGTGTCAACGTGCGCAAGTTCACGTAATGTCCCTTGAGCGCCGGTTCAGCATCAGCCAGCACCACCCTCGTCAGTTTCTTAGCATGTGCTCGCTCTAGTGTCCTCGCTACACCAGGGGAGTGCGGCAGCCACTGGCCTTCATGCTGCCACTCCCACACAACCACGCAGTGCACGGAAGACATCACCGGTGCATTGTCTGTAATAGAATTATTAATGGAGTTAATAAGGACGAAAATTGCCGTGAAATAGGTCTCATGATAATAATATGTGATGCGTCAATTATCATTTTTGTACAACGGTGCATTTACATTTTACATCAAACGAGCATATGCTTATTCTAACCCCACTATGTAAAATTCTCACTTTTAAATGTAAAATTTTCTAACTGGACCCTTAGTGTGTTCAAACAAACAAACTCTTCATCTTTGTAATATCAGTATAAAAAAGTGAAGTCCCATGTCCCCTAGTGGGGTAAGGGGCAGATGCATTATACATCTGTTTTACTGATCGATTTTCTTTAGGGACAAGTAGGTGATCAGCCTTCTGTGTCCTACCAGACCGAGACATTTTTTATTGTCATCTCTACCGGGAATCAAACCCAGGACCCCTCGGTGCTACGCTCACGCGTCAACCACTGTACCAAAGAGGCGGCATAATACCAGTATAGATAGTATAAATTATTACAAATTATTTCAATTTAACATTCCCATGAATATAAAAGATAATCTCATTAAACAGGAAGTAGATTTTGATAAGAAAATTATATTTAACGTACAATAAATTTATGTATTTCATAAAAATATTATCTTCATTATAGAGGAATTTATTTCAGCTCAATGCTTGAATCTAATATCTTATATCTTATATATATTATAAAGGCGAAAATTTGTAAGGATGTATGGATGTATTAGATGTATGGATGTTGTTACTCTTTCACGTAAAACCTACTGAACCGATTACAATGAAATTTAGCACACATATAGAGGGTAACTTGGATTAACACATAGGATAGTTTTTATCCCGGAAATCCCACGGGAACGGGAACTATGCGGGTTTTCCTTTGCAAACGCGGGCGAAGCCGCGGGCGGAAATCTAGTTTATTATAAAGTCTTCATTTCAATTTCTTGTGAAAAAATATTTAATCACCTGATTTACAAAAAATGATATATTTTAAGCTTAGAAAACATATATGTATATTTGTTTCTAAGCTTATATAAACTGAGGTAGAAGCGGCATGCATGTACAAACTTGTTCCATCTGAAGTCAGCTAATTAGCCAGGTTGCGTTTAGTAGGTTATTTTGCTAACTCTTTTTGGCTAATGGTTTAGATGTATATACTATCTTTATCTCACTACAGAGTATGTGAATATGTATGGTACTAAACTCAAACTCAAACATTTATTTATTCAATTAGACTTCTTGGAGAAGCACTTTTGAAACGTCAATACATATTTTTTACATTTACCACCGATTCGGAAAGCAGTATCTATGGAGAAGAACCGGCAAGGAACTCCATAGTTGCTCTTTTAAATCATATCAGTATTCAGTATTACAATTTAATTTTACAAAATATGTAACTGTATATTATCATAATATGCCATAGAACTGTCCTGTAGTTTTTACGCGATAACCCTCCATGGGTTTTTATCTTCCATATATTCCTTAATGCTGTAATAGGCTCTCTGAACTAATACGTTTTTTACATAATTTTTAAATTTAGCACTACTTAACTCTTTGATACTATGACTATTTCTTTTGTAAAAAAGTATACCTTGGCCCATAAATGAATTTTTAACTTTAGCTAGACGATAAAATGGCATTTCAATTTTATTTCTGTTCCTTGTGCCATAACAGTGTCTATCTCCTACTCTTGTGTGTAAGTCTGCGTTTTTGTGTACATATAAAATGTTATTAAATATATACAGTGATGGTACTATGTTTGTGTGTGTGTAAAATGTAGATATTTCTTTATGTCCCTCAAGTTTTTATTTATTTAGATAACGCGGGATGGCTTTAACTGCCAGTTTGTTGGCATAAACTGCTTCTATGTCAGTTTATGTATTCTAAGATTTTAAGAAGTCAATTAAAAGCTATGCCACTTTTATTTAAACTATGTGGATTACTAAAAATAAAGTTTTGTAAAATTCAAACACAATATTAATCATTAAAATATAGAAGGAACGGTTCAATACTAGGTAGTGATGTCAATATGATTAAATTCAAACATACAACATGCTAGGAGAATCATCATAGCATTATACTAATAAAAGTACTCCATTCTCATATTTAGTTTATAGCGTTTTCTCGAAATGATGAGCAGTTTTAACGAGTTGAATATTGTTAACTAAATAGAATGCTTGATGATTTGATTGTATTGTACCAATAAAGATTTCGATTCCAGAAACTAATAAACAACAATTAACTTGTTGTCACTTACCATCTTGTAAAAATTAAACTGTGAACTTATTCCTTATGGCTTTCAAGGAGGGTTTGGAGTTTTGGCTGGAGGCTTTCAATATAACTTTTAATTATTGATATGCCTTTTCATCGAAGTTCTATTTACTATAACTTACTGGTGAACGAATAAACAAACAAATTCACAGAAATTAGCGTCGATTCCATCATAAACTGACAACACAACTGACAAGTGACATTTGACAATTAGGATTTTTGAGTTTTGATCACAGATTAAAACTTAGTTTCTACCACTTTTTTCTACCAAATGTTCACATTTTCGGAGTGGGGCTTCTTCGGCGAAATGTTAAACGTAAATACGTATAAGGATTTTACAATGATTTATTCAAGGCTTAACTATGGGCACAGAATACATAATAGAAGCTAAACGCTACAGAACGGACACTCTCCGCCTCCCGCCAAAATTAAACACTCACCCCGCACGATCACACTATAAATGCTATAAATACGCTATAAATGCTATAAATATCAAATTGACATAAAGTAATTTTATTATATTTTTGGATTTGTGATTATCGATTTTCGTAGAAAATGGTTAAATATTGTGCCGTTTACGGATGTATTTCATCAGAAAAACGCGAATTTCTTTACGCTAGTCACAATTAATGTGCGAACCCTAAAGCACACCCCGGACACTCCATACAAAATTATCGTTTTAACAGTCACACTGTAGAGACTGCAAATGTGTGTGTTAACGCTATAAGGTTGGCACATTTGTGACTAGCGTAAAAAAAATTCGCGTTTTTCTGATGAAATACATCCGTGAACAGCACAATATCTAACCATTTTCTACGAAAAACGATAATCACAAATCCAAAAATAATAAAATTACTTTAAGTCAATTTGATTTATGTTGTCAATCTTCGTTGCGTATCGTCCTTGGTTTAGCTACTATTATCTTAGGGCGTATTCAGAAAGAAAGCTTGAAACTTATAAGCGCTTATCGGCGCATGTCATGTTCATAATATATTTTGCTGCGCGGGTTACCAGCGCTGACAAGCGCCGATAAGCGCTTATAAGCGCTTATTAGTTTCAAGCTTTCTTTCTGAATACGCCCTTAGACTATTATGTATTCTGTGCCTAAAGCGTAAACACACACATTTGCACTCTCTACAGTGTGACTGTCAAAACTCAAAAACTGTGGTTATATCACACCCCGGACACTCCATAAAATTACCGTTTTGACAGTCACACTGTAGAGACTGCAAATGTGAGTGTTTAATTTTGGTGGGAGGCGGAGAGTGTCCGTTCTGTAGCGTTTAGCTACTATTATGTATTCTGTGGTTATATGCTAATGTTTGACAGTTGTTACCTCTGTGGTTGTAACTAGTCTGTAGTCACTGGTAACTATAATAATATAATCTGTGCTAAAACTATTTCAACTTGACGCCGCTGATTAATTGTGTCTTATAAATTTTAATTACATTCATTTCAATAATAATTTTTAATTATAACCCAATATTGTTTGTTCCTACTGTCCATATCTTTTAAATAAACATAAATAATTGTGGTATATCTTGAAATTCGCAAAAATGCCGAGTAAGTATAAACGTGATCTTACGTCAAATCTTAAATTTATGTACATTACGTTTTACGGGAAATTATATACTTATCATTAGAATGTACACACCTACCTGTAATAGTCAAGAGAAGAAATATTACTAAAGGAAAATCTTGGGTCAGGGTGTACCCTTGGGGGCGCTAAAGTAACATCTATTTTTTATGGTTTTATCGGCAAGAATAGCCTAAAATAAACACTTTTTAATCTTTGTATTTTTTCTCTAAGGTTGATAGTTTTCGAGAAACTTAATGTAGAACATTTTATATTCAGATTTTCAGTCAACTATCAACCTTCGAGAAAAAATACAAAGAATAAAAAGGGTTTATTTTAGGCTATTCTTGCCGATAAAACCATAAAAAATAGATGTTATACTGACTAAAAAAAAATTTCAAAATTTCGTCTGTCTTTTTTCCATAGCGCCCCCAAGGCTACACTCCAACCAAATCTTGTATTTTCGTTTTGATGATGCCCAGTCTCCATTTTTCTATAGAGGGTAATGTGAAGTGAAGTTCCTTTCTGTTGTTCATTGTTTTATATAAAATAAATTATTTTGATTTACAGAAAAAGCTACAAAACTGGCGCAACAATGGCCTAGCCAGGTATTTATTGTTTCTCCTTCCTCTTATGTATTAATTATTTGTTATTTTTTATAAATTAAATTTTATTTTATGTTCAGTGTAGGGCAGAACCTTCCGTGCTGGCCCATCCGAGTCATCAGTCACCCTTCAACTGTATAGTTGCTCTGGCATTTAAATTTAATGCAAGATAAAGTAATGTAATTTAACTGTATTTATGCAGGCTATGTAAGATTTCATTATAGAGCTCAATAATGAGTGAGTTGTGCAAAGTAAATAAAATTAACCATTCATTACTAATAAGTGTACTTGAGGGAAATAAATCTTTAAATCTGATATGTCTAATCTGAGACATTTTTATTTCCATTAAATATAAATAAAAATTTTGACAAAAAATATGGATTTCAAAGTAACACCACTATCGCTACCTACTTATGAATATAAATGCACAGACACTGATCTCTTGCAGGGTGACTGTCGACAGGGGACTAATTTTGTACATAAGACAATTTAATAATGTTTCTTATGTCCTTAAGAGGTCCTTAATTAGTTTAAGCTGCGCCAGTTTCTAGGGTGTGATAGCTCACTGGTATTGTAACATTGTATCACACCAAATACCCTGAAGACTAGACAAAAACCGCCATTTAAGTAACTAATTTGTCATGAAATGACGTGGATGGTTGCAGAATTAAGTGTAGCAACCAGAGTTGAATTATGAGAACAGTTATGGTTGCTCTGATTCTCAAATACTATGATGCCTTTGATGGCAGATTTACTCCATGTTTCAATGCAAAATCTGAATTTATAATAAATTGATAAAAGAGCATTTTACAAGTGAAGTTGGTACAATATCACTGAGTATGTGACATTCTAGAAACATGGTTAATGGTTTGTGCATCAACCCTGATAGACAATAGCCAGTCCGTATTCATTCATCGTCTCTCACATTATTATATATTCTCACAAAATGTGCCTTTTTATTTCAATATATTCCCTAGAAAAGCCTAGAAAGTATATCTATTTATACATTCCCTTTGCCATAGTTTTCCCATAGCAATTTTTATATTGTCTTATTTTGGCTTCTTCAATGTTGCCACATAATGGCATTCTCCCGAGACCCCTAGAGTATAGACTGTAACCCCTTGTCTAATCTGTGGTTTGATGCACTTGACCAATGGCTGACTGACGCCAGTTCGTCTCGTACGGTGTGCAGAACTCGCAGCCATCGGAGCAGTATGAGCCGGAGGACCCTGTGAGTATCATTTGTTAATTTATTTTTTATTTATATACAAACACTAGCTGCGCTTCACGGTTTCACCCGCATGGCTCCGCTCCTGTTAGTCTTAGTGTAATGATATATAGCGGATATCTAACACCGAAAGAATTTTTCAAATTCATCAAAATCGGTCCAGTAGTTTATGCGTGTAAACCATACATACAAACCTTTCCTCTTTATAATATTAGTATAGATAATGAGTTTACACACAGGATGACAAAGTAGAATTATTTCATAAAATGTATGCCATCAAAAATTTAGCCAGTAATAAGTAATAACTTGCGACAAGTTTTTTGTACAACATTTCAGCTTCAGCATTACTCAGGTAAAATGTTGTATTCAAGCGATATTTCTACTCTTTCTGTCTTATCAAAAACATGTTTTAGCATTAATGCTAAAACATGTTTAAATGTTTAATTAAACCATACAATAAAGATAAATAGATAATGCTAAGTTTAAACTAAACTGTGATATTGGAAGTTTAAGTAAATTAAAATATTAAGTATTTATTAAAACGTAATAAAAGATTAATTTAATTAATAATTATGTTAATTAATAATGATGAATGTTTTTTTTATGAGTGATAAATACAAAAATAAAACCTCTGTATTAAAATGAAATCATGAGGTTGTAGTCTGTGGTTGTAGTTTAGGTTTAGATATACACCTGGTCTCTTTAAGTTTTTGTAATAAGACGGATACTATTTTAGCAATCAGAATACAAAGAATCGCTTTAAATGTGTTTATTTTTTGGGATTTTATAACTTGTGTAACCATTTGATGATCTAATCAAGCAATTTAATATAATTTTGTTTGAAAGACGGGGCACAATGATAGTCTTGAGGAACCAGACCAAGAGATGAACAATGTGTCGGAACAAAAGCCATCCTGGATGAAGAAACTGCAAGGAGGTAAATATCAACATTTCCCTAAATTATTTCTGAAAAAAAGGTATTACATTTTTGTTTGAAATTAATTATAGTAACAGTGTACAATTATAGTTAAGAAAAATATTTATTTTTATACCCTTAGTTAGACCCTTTTACTTTAGCAATAACAAAAAAATACTAAATCAAACTTTTTCTCATTAGAGTGCTAGGTGGGTGTGACATACCCAGAAAGTGACTATGTTGTTTTAATACGCTTTTATTTTGAGTACTTGTGTTCTCAAATAATGAACTGATATTAACTTATTTTCGAACTTATTAATTAGAACAATCAATTATGATTGTTATTTAGTTATTAAAAACTTATTTAGAAAAACTTACGCTTCTCATCATACAGTTTTCATAGACTAAAAATGACATGTTCAATGTATGTACATAGATAACGGTTGCATTGGTTACAAACACATTCAGTCTTACTTATTTTATAGATATGGCTAATTTTTCTGTTAGTCCTTTTGTGAATTGACCTAGATATAGTATTGCTTATACTTATTTTGTGTAAGAAATTAGATTTATATTTTATACATCTTATAACATAATTTATATTCTAAAATCAATTCCATTCCTAGACCTGCAATGAAGTCTATACGTTCATCTGACACATTCTTATTGTTTTCTTTAGTATCATGGCTATTTATTGCTGCAAAAAAAAACAACATGAACTTTCACCATTTCTTACAATATTCGCCATCCAGCTGCATACATATAACCATATTTTTAACTTGAACCATTTGATTATATTTTGCCCAACAATTTTCGTAGGACTGGGTCTATCACACCCAACCTTTCGCTCGCCGATTTATATTACACATTAATGCATAATTTTTGTTATTCTCATATTATTTACTAGTTTCATTTATTGTGAAAATAAAGGAACCAAATTATAACCATTATTTTTCCAGTTAAAAGGCTCTCGAACAAGGAGCGTCGTCGTCGTCAAAACCAGAACTTGCGGAAGCTTCTCACGCCCAAGAGCGCCCTGATGGTGCTTAATGAGATCATGCCGGGGGAACAGCCGGTAGGTAGAATTATTTTATTGCCAGTGCTTTTAAAAAAAATATCATGAGGTTCTTGTAATATATTAAATAATTAATTAATTATACATATAAACTACATGTAGTTTTCAACAATTACACACACTGTTTCGAGAAAAAGTTTATGTTGAATGAATTTTAAGATTTAAACATTAATTATTATATGAAATCAAAAAAATGACGATACCTTTTTTTTGCGGATAATAGCGAAGCTATTACATTACTGCCACGAAATAGTTTTAAATTAATTAATTTTTTTACAGCACTTCTTGGGCAGTATTTCACGAAATTTTAATAGGCGACTGTTTATTGTACGTCAATATTTTTAAATCTGCAGGTGTTCAAAGTGGAGCCGGTGCTAGACAAGCAGTTTTACAAGTCGACGGACACGTGCTTCTGCGCTGAAGTCACCGTGGAGGGCAAGACCTTTAAGGGATGTGGTGAGTTGTTGACAGTTAAAATTTACAGATTTTTTTGCTGCTTTAAAAAAATGGAGAATAAGCAAGTTGGCGCAGTCATACATTAGATTGGTGATTTTGATTTTTTTTTGTTTGCAGTACTTTAGCTTATTTACACGGAACCCTATTGTTTTATTTGTTTCCCGGCTTCGACACGGCTCGGCCATCGCACGGCGTAGCGTGATTCATGCTTTGGTGTCGTCACTGATTCGTACTTGATCCTTTTTGACGTGACAACATCTTATAATTCGATAGCGCCGGCTGCACGCACGAAAAAACATGACTCATGCGGCTTTACCTCGCTCTGAGGCGTTCCGTGTAAGGCTTGAAGTGCGAGCGAGAGCGCGGAACGAGCGACAAAGAAGCACAATCGGACGTTGTCACGTTCAACTATCGTCAGTAAACCGACTTTACAGACAACCAATTTTTTATATACAGGCGAGACGAAAGCGAATGCCCGTCACGCAGCCGCAGAGCTGGCCATCCGCGAGCTCATCATCAGCAGACTCGGCCGCCTGCAGGACGCCGCCACTGCTACTGCCGCCACTGAGCAGACGGGTATATACTTCCCACTAAAATTATCATTTACTAGCTGTGCCCCGCGGCTTCGCTCGCGTTTTCAAAGAAAAACCCGTTCCTGTGGGATTTCCGGCATAAAAAGTAGCCTATGTCTTATTCTGGGTCTTCAGCTACGTACATACCATATTCCATTGTAATCGGTTCAGTAGTATTTACGTAACAGAGCACCCGCAGTATTTCTTTTAAAACGAGGGTGGAGCCGCGAGCGGAAATCTGGTTGTGTATAATTGTACCAGATTGTGTCACATTATGCTACATTATATTCGCCTCATAATTAATAGCCGCGAAATTCGGCATGCATGTTGATGCCAGACCACTTTAATTATCTATTTTTTTTTGTTTAAATATTAAAGTGAAACTTTTATTACATCGTCTCAAACTTTTTGGTTTGTGTAGCGCATGTCGCGTGACGGTCGGCTGCCGAGTAGGTATAAAGCAGTGTTCGGAGTCATTATCGTACAAATACGATAATTTCGTGCCTAAGTTTCACTTTTACCGTGCTTTATAAAACCACACAACATTTTTTGTATATTATTTTTATAACACTAAAAATAATAAAAATTGGTCAGGCACAGGTGAAGAAACAATGGAGTGCACGGAGGAAGAGCCGATGCCGATGATCCAGCTGGCGTCGTTCGCGCTGCACAAGCTGTTCAGCGAGTGGGAGGGCACCGGCCTCAGAGTGCCGCACTTCAGGCCCAATGCGACTTCGGTGAGGTTTCATACTCGATACAATAAAAAAAAGACGGGTTGCACTGGGGGAGTGCCGGCAGAAATGAAAACTTGATTATTAACGTTCAGCATGTTTGATATTTTGGAATGGTATCCGTCTTACGCATGGAATATAAGGGCAAAAAAAAAATCCGTCTTACGCTTTTTCGATCAGGCCACGTGTCCTGACGCGAGTTTAAGATTTTATACCCAACGCCGCTAAAGAAGTTTTCACTTCAAAAACGTGTGGCACTCGGGGACTGCCACGGTAAAGCTATTGCATGCTATGCCTTCAAGCCACACCTCCGCGCCCGTTGGAGTGGGGAGCATGAGGTTTTTTCGTTACGGAATTTCTGGATTTGGTCCCCGCGCTCAAGGCCCGCGATAGAAGCTATGCAATAGCTTAATAAATAAATTAATAAACTCATTTATTGCCAATATAACATCACATGACAGAGATACACATACTAGATTATTTTGTGATGCTATTTGTGTGGCTGGGTCTATAATACCCGTGTGGGTCGAAAAAACAAACAACAATTTGCTAGTGTCCGACCGAACTTTCGGTTTCGGTTTCGGTTTCGGCCGAGTTTCGGCCAAAAATCAAGTTTCGGCCGCAGTTTCGGTTTCGGCCAAAATCGGCCGAAACTTTTGCCGAAACCGAAACTTATTTCACAAGTTCAGTGAACTTAGTTCACACACGTTCACGCTCGCCTAACTTCGTTTTCCTCGGCAACGCTTTGACGGACGCTGGTTGGTTGACCCACGCTGGTGGAAACAATTTTTGATTATATATGTTGAGATTGGAACTGGGTGTAATAGTAATTAATAATTATTATTTTTATATTAGAGGTACCTAAAAGAGACTGATTATTCTTCTAAGTACAAATACCAATCCAAAGTATTGAAGTATTTAAAGTAACAGTAACAATTACTGATTTGATTTAGATGACTGATTAATTTACTGAGAACTTAATTTGAAAAAATAATAAAAATAAAAATTGTTATTATTAATATTTTAAAAATATTATTTTTTATTTTATATGAAATAAATGATAACAACAAATTTAATAAGTATATGCCTTAATTAGGGCATGAAATGAAAACACTACTGTGTTTTCATTTCATGCCCTAATTAAGGCAAAATAATAGGTAAAATGCACCAAAGTTCAGTATTTTTAGAAATTTCATACTTGACCACGTGAGTTTCGGTTTCGGTTTCGGTTTCGGCCGAAACTGAAGCCACGGCCGAACATTCGGTTTCGGTTTCGGTTTCGGCCTGGAAACCAGTTTCGGTCGGACACTACAATTTGCAGTGTTTTTCTATTTATTCCACTGATGTGTACAAATATTTAAAAATGTTAATAATCTTAATGTATTCTATGTCTGTAACATAACCAATTTTTAATTTAATAACTCAAACATTCATTTATTCAATTAGACTACTATTTAGTAGCACTTTCGAATCGTCATTACATAAGTATTTTTAACATTTACCACCGATAACCAATAGTACCTGTTTCGACTTAATTGGCTTTCTATTCGAAAAATAATTTTCAAAATCGGTTTATTACATCCAGAGATACCCGTATTATCTTTCGAACGTTAAATCTTCAAAAATTTTCTATAGATATTGTATATGTCGGCGCAAGGACGATAAACGACTACCCTCAAACTACTAAATAATTATAACTAGCTAAAGTTTACTTTGATCTTTTTAAATAAGTGGTTGATTCATTAATCAACCACTAATGAAATAATTAAATTAACGAAATAATTAATCTTTGTTAAAAATGATAAAAATTCATTGTAAAAATTCGAGTGGCAACACTCAAACTAATTCTTGTGAGTCATGGTTTGCTTTAAAATGCGATCGCCCGACGGCACAGAGCACATTCACTCGCCAGTTGCGGAGCGTTCGGAGCTCTCTCTATAATAATTACGACGTGGATAAAAAGGGCAGTAAAAATACCCACAGGCGTTCTACTTCGAGTATGAGCGCCTGCTCTGATGATGGTGACGTCAGAATTGCTGACGTCACTCTTTTTAAAAATAGCCTTTGGGCCTTTCTTCCGTCATATATCATGTACATATTTATTTATGCTTTACTAGCTTTCCGCCCGCGGCTTCGCCCGCTTTGTCTAAAACATAATAAATAATATACTAAAACCTTCCTCATTCTATCTATTAAAAAAAACCGCATCAAAATCCGTTGCGTAGTTTTAAATATTTAAGCATACATAGGGACATAGAAAGCGACTTTGTTGATTTGTTTTATACTATGTAGTGATAGTCTTATTTTGTATTCCAGGTATCATCCGAACCCGAGGCCACATCGCCCATCGGCAAACCGCCCAAAGTGCCGAAACAGCGCACAGAGATCCCAGCCAACGCGGGTTCCATGCACCCATGCATGTTGCTGACGTATATGCGCCCGCGCACACTGTACCGCATACTCGCGTGCACGGGCGATAGACCGCAGAACTATGAATACAAGATGGCGATCGATGTGGATGGCGCTACTTTTGTGGGCACGGGTGAGTGGTGCTGGGTGTAAAATACCCGGGTGGATTTTGACTAGAAACTAAATAATTTGCAAAGAGGTTGTTATTATGTCAGTTCGCATAGATATAATTTAAAGTAATTATTTATCACAACTACATAAATATGGTAAACCTGAATGTGATATTTTTGGTTTTATGACATATTACATATATATAACGCTATATAAATATAAATTTATATGATAATCCTTTTAAAAACTATGTCACGCTGAAAATTGACTTA